>NW_019213826.1:140845-167794 GCF_002532875.2 Varroa jacobsoni | reverse complement strand
CATATAGTCAAACAGGTTGGGTTAAAGATATATAGTTAGCGTAGTTAAAGACGCTGGCATAGGACAATTAGAATATTTTTACGTAAATGGAGTGCCTGATAGCATCGCCTGGATACAACTGTGACGCTAACGAAATAGAAAAAAATGTCATCGCGAAGTAGAGACAGAAAACTATGCAAAAAAAAAAAGAAAAAAAAAAAAAAAAAAAGCAGAAATTCTTCGGAGTGGAGTTGTTAAGCTAACACTTCGCAGAGGTTCTGAAACCTGTCACCTTCAGGTCGTCCATTATTTAGCTGAAGTGCGAAGGCTAGACTGCAAGCTATAGAAGTAGGCACCGTAGTGCGAAAAATCGTATTAAAGAAAGTAAAGGTCACAGAGTCCACTTTGGCAAACAGTCGTTCGGACGTTTTCGAACGTTCACTTTAGTCTGGATAAAATAATGGAAGTATGTTTCTTTGCGATCAATTATTGGCCAACGCTTCCTTTCCACACGAGAGCAAGAACGGTTGATCCGCAAGCTACCCAAACAAATGGTTTCTGACGCTGTCCTTTAAATCTCAATTAAGTAGTGTACAATTTTGTGTATACGTTTTTAGAATAACAGCAAGGTCCTACAAGAGTTGTAATCATTGAACAGCGTTTTTCAGCGGCATCTACAGGCAAATATCGAGATACGGGAAAATTCGAAAAGCGCGGGTCGAGCTGGGGTTTATCGCTGCTGCTCTTGTCTGATAATAGAGTTGGCATTCGACTTTCTTAGAAATCATGCGGCCAGTCGTATTCAAAATGGGTATGCTGGTAGCATGGTTAAGAGATATGCGTGCCCTTTTTTAGATAGTTTCAACGCGGTGACTCCCTCCAAAAGTCAAGCTTAACTCAGTAACTTTTCATTTCTATCCAGCATGTATGATTAGCATGAAGACATGCCAACTATAGTAATTTCATATGAACATCCTACCTTCACAATCTCTTCACGCTTTTCATTGATCAGATTAAGCATTTCTTCAGCATGCTTCTCGACGAGGTCAGCCGTGGCCGCACGTTCCGCCTCGATCAGGCGCTGAGTAAGGGCCTCCTTCCTCCTACCGTCAAAAAAAACAAACGATATCATAGCTTAGAATTGAATCCTATTTTTTTTTCTATCATTTACATACCCTTACATACATTCGTGAATGTATGTAAGACTGTGATATCAAAATGCTTTGTACTGGCTCGTCGCGGAAGTTCCTGTGGTAAGTTTCCTTTATGCAGACGCGACCAAATTTTCTTAGACCGAAAAGCTTAATCATCTGAAAACTATTTCTTGTATATATATCTGTTGAGCACTATCATTAGTATATTTTAGTTTGGCGTCTAGTATCGTTATCAAGCATTGCTTCAAACAGTTAGCCTGCAGCGCGAAGCGCTAGAGTCCTGATGTAGACCAACTCATCTATCTTTAAGTTCAATAAGCGTTACCACTATACCATCAAGGAGGGCTAAGACAACGGCATTGCCTACACAAGAACGAAGTATGATGACACTATCTCAAAGCATATTTAGTGAATTTAGTTAGCAAGAATCGTAAATATCGTAAGACACCTACAAAATCATTTTATTCTCCAATAAAGTCACTACACTGAGATATTCGAAGTCATCACAGGCGGTTGTTATAAACGATGGATATCTACGTCGAACCATGTCGAGGGCGGTGATGGGCTCATGACTAGATGGCATAAACATCTGCAACATGTCTTCTGGGTTTTCACCTCATATGAGACTTGCACACACCCCAGTCAAAAGCGTCTATAACATATAGGGTATAGTAATATTTAGTTACGGCTTTTTTAATCAATGTTCCTCTGGTTTAATTCTTTTTCTGCCTATCACAATGTAATTCACTATGCGGTTTACTCCTTGATATTACCATGAAGTCTTCAAATCATTTGGACCACTGCAGGAGCTGTACTTCGTCTAATGACAAAGCGATTCACGCAATTCCAATTTATCTTACGATAGAAAGTCAACGCTAGAATGCATAATTATGCTAGAATCACATGTCAGGAGCACCGCAGTATGAACCGATACGATTTTCGGCCTCTTGACAGGACCAATGTTTCAATCTTGCGTATGCGCCGTTTGTAATTGAGCCAGGACAAATCGGTATTCTTCGTACGCGGTCGTCTCACGAGTCTGAACGTTGGCTTCGTATGCAGTTAGAGACGACGGGAGCGTTTGTCGCGTCCTATAAAGCTCTTAAACTCTGTTTGTCCTTCAACAGCTGCTTACGCCAAATTTGAACAAGGATACCCACTGCAGCTGATACTGGTTACCGTACGCAAACCGGCGGGAACGAAAGTCAGTATCAGATAGTGTGAATTCATTCAAATCTCTCCAGCTTTCTGGTACGCGACGGCTATAGGAGCAGCTACCTGTAGTTCTGTCAGGCTGAACGGATCATTTAACTCAAAGAAACGCGAAAGCAGGGGGCAGCGCGTCGATGTTGTAAACGGACTCGGCCATTTCAAGTTCTTCTTTTTTAAATAGACGCGTCCCCTTTCCTTAACTGATGCGCTCCCGCTGCCCGTAATCGATACGTGTGTGACACCGACAATTAGATCACCATACGTTATCGGATACCACAGTTATTGACATGAGCAGTACAGCAGGTCACGAGCGAACCACTCCTCCTTCGTAGTTTGTGCCGTTACTTAGACGTACTCAAAAACTACCTGAAATAACGGCCGAGCCCGATCAATTAAATACCATCCGATCACGAAGAGATCAGCCAACAGTCGACGGACCAAACACACATTCGGATGATGAGCGGTCCTCCGGCGGCGCAGGCAAGCTTCGTCGCAAGAGTGCGATTGCAAAGTTGGTATTTCCCGGAGCACTCGCGCCACCAGTTACTCACTGCTACCCATTTTCGAGGGCGAGAATACGTTGCGAGGGATGCTCGAGCTGTCTAAATGAACCCAATTGCTACAGCTGTCGACGACGGTGGCGGGCGCAGCAAATCAAACTCCCAGCCAACCCGTCTGCCAGGGCAGTGACGTTGCTGTCGGCAATCTTGCATTGCCGATCTTCATCGCCTCGCCACGACCATACTTGTACCACTAAACAGTATCTATCGCTTTAACCCAGCTATCGTAAGAGTGAGCCACCACCAGCCATTGCAGCATCGTTTTCAGTCGGCTAAATCTATGGCCGCCAGCTCTCGACCCACGCGGCGGTGATTGTCGTAGCGGGCTCTGAACGAACACCGAAAAATAGAAGTCACAGCAGTTGGCAATCGGATCTAAGATTCCACTTCAACATTAGCGGTAACGGCAGCATCACCGGAAGAGGGAAGTCCGACCACAACTGCATTGATTATATATTTTTTGTATATAGATGTAGTTCAGCACTTGTTCCAGTAGCAGCCTCGGCTCTAGCGACTACAATGAACGCAAAGACACGTAACCGATACAGCGGCGGCAGCTTTTAACGACCGACGACAAGACGCTGATCCCGATCAGTCGCATCGTAAATCATCGCTATTATCAGTAGCAGTAGCAACATCAGCTCGAGAGCAATAAACAGCCATCGTTGGTAGCAGAGATGTCAGAGGCTACAACAAGCTTGTGTCTCGTTTGAGGTCGGGGCTCGCTCAATCAATGGTTAAATTATCAGAGCCACATTGCGCAGCAACGGTCGCTGAGTCTGCCGTCGGAAGCGCCAATGAATGCAATACGGAGCGTGTGATCATAGCGGCGGTAACATTTCCTGTTTCTTATTTGCCTAATTGTCATGTGCTGTTTGCTTTCCTTGCTCAGTTTCGATGTGTATGGCTATGATGCAACGGAAGGGAGTAGAAAACCCACCGGGAAGAATCAGATGGCGTGCTCACGGTGGCTTTGGTAGCGACGTGCACGCTGACGCTGGATCGCCGGAATCGTTCGGAGCGATCGACAGTTACGAATCGTCAAGCGGCGCAGGCACTGAGGCCGCTCTCTTTCGATGGCGTCTCCTTCGTCCTAGTTCTTCTCGATTCCCACTTGCCTTTTGTCTATTCCTTTGGCTGTTTTTGCCAGCGAGTAAATATCGTGCTAACAGTACACAGAAAACCACGCCGGCCCCGAAACTTGTGGCATCTGAGGATGTATGCTTGAATCTTTGTCTTGGAAGGCCAAGTGTTCGGCCGGCTGCAATGCCGACAGCAGGTACTTCTATGGCTGATCTGACGGTCAGTAGTTCCTATTATCTCGCCATGCGCTATGGATAAGAATCCGACATACTCACGTATACATGAATACTGTACTGGATTATGCATATGGATGAATGATTGTTGCAAGATGGTCGCACACACGAGTTGAGACATATGAACCATGGTTACGAACGATCCGAATCGATGGAGATGTACAAACGCTACATAGAAAAGATACCATTAAATACATGTACACTATCTATATTTGCACAAGGTTTACGAGAAGATGTCTCAATTAACAGTAGCGACGCCGCAGTAATAGCCAAGCTGCACTAACTGCTAATTCCGACAGCGGCTGAATTGACGACGGTTTTAGCAAACAAAAGATACAGAAATACATGATTGTTTTCGTATATTGATATCCATCAGACTACTGCCATCATTGCGGCCACCAACAAATAGTGACGCATTGTCCTTTTCGGCCCTGCCTCCTTCAGCCTCCTTCTGCTAACGCCGTCGCGGGAAGCGAGACGCTTGTCGTACATGCAGCCCACTGCTCCACGAAACAGTAACCCGTCAAGATTTACGAGGGGGGACACAAATCCTCCACGATTCCATACTGCACAGAAACAACAGCAGTAACGACAAAGTGTCTTGCTTGTTCCTTCGGCTTCTAAGTCGTTTTCTTCTCCTTCGTTCTGTTGAGCCATCGTCAGAGCAATACTGTTATCATCCTAAGGAACAGCAGTACAATCAATAGATCGGCTTGCCGAAGACGATTCGATTCGAGCGACTAGATAAGCTAACTAGCATCAGTAACTCAAGTGAAGGTTAGTAACGTCGATAGTAACCTGTACAGAGCAGATGTGGTTCTTTGCTAACATTGTTAGACGCTACATTGTTAGATTAAGGCAAGGAAAGTTCAACAACGCAGGCTTGCATTGATTGTACTGTATTGATGACCGTTAATCCGATGCGATGGTGCCGGGCAACATCCTTTAAGGCGGATCTAGTTAGATTCGAAATTTGCCAAGCGGCATGCGTTGTTTGCTCGCATCCGAACTGTGTCTGACGAAATGATGCCTGGATCTGTTCCTGTATCAGGATAGAGAGTGGGTAGAAGAAAGCCACGAGTGAATTCGTCTTGTCAGCCTGTTACTGCGGTGGCACCAACAGCCATAGGCGACAATTGTCGTTGTACCGTTGACGAAGTGGTCTGATGATCGCCAACAAGCAAAAGGTACATAGGGAAGAAACGATTTACGATGGATGTGTTCAGCGACCAATACCGTCACCGTAATGTGGGTGTGTCTCTTGCACACTATTTCGTTCTTGCACAGGTTGCCGCTAAGAGCAAACGGCTGTGAAACCGTTGGGAGGGGAGCCTTAGCGACAGGGGAACAGCAGCCCATCGGGGCGACCAGATGCGTCCGCGAATCTAGCGACAATTGGCTTTCACTTTAAGCAACGGCTGAACCAATCTCAGGGCACTAGTTCGCAGTCTTCAAGAGATTAGGACCTCTGCAATTTATGTGTCCATAATCGTAGTGTCTAGCACCATTATTCATAACATGAGCTCCGTAATATAAATAGCCACAACAGCCATATAAATTAAAGGTTCACAACCGCAGTCTTCATATTGATGCCTAGAATAGAAAAAGAAAAATCAATATAAGCAGAATATTTGTAACCCCCCTTATCAACGTACGTCGCATTTTTCATCGATCCCCTTCTCCCGGTTTTCCTGTAGTTTGTACATCCTCCACGCTCCGCGAGGGATGGTGACCCTTGCTGCACGACAGACGCGCACGACTCGACACAATTTACTGGACGACACTTACGTTCAGTCTAATAACAGGACTGATTGTTCTTTCACCGCAACGAATTAATCGCACTCGTATAGATATGACCAGCAAGTCGCCACGGCGTTGGGTCTCGGGGTCAGAAAGTGTTACGATAGTCGGCGCTAGGTAAACTGGTCTTCTAGACTCACTAGCACGCGCTGATCTGCGATCAAAAACAGAAAAACTGCTAGCAGAATAATATACAATTGTTATGTCTTTAATAACAGTACGACAGACTACGTGGTGTTAGCAATAGTTCATTTTGTGCTTATAGCTTGGAATATCTATAACAGATTATAGCAACAGGTTAAAATCCTGTCGAAAGTCACTAGATACGACAACGGTAAAACATGCTTATGTTCACTAGTTAAACTAAACTATCATCTGTTATCAGCCGGCATTCGGGCCAGACCTAGGCCTGCGTCACCTAATGCCGTTCGCAGTAGGCTTACTACTTGACTGTAGCACCTTTTTTGTACGTGTACGTATTTTTAGGCTGCAGAATCAAAGTTGATTTTCTTTTACCGTTAGTCACTATATGCGTTAAAAAGTTGACAACTTTGAGCGGAGTTCGTCAACATTACAACAATTTTATTTTCAAGGAAATTTTGTATATTTGTAAGTAGTGAAAGGATTTCATAACGAGAGCAAAGTACTAGGTACTGGCGGAGTCTTACTGTAGTCGAAAATATAGTCCCACGCTTATTTTTTTAGCTAAGCTTGCGCAAACGATGTTCCAGTGTGTTGCATCGTAACGTCACCATGATTTTTGTTTGTATTTTTATCAGGTATTTTATCAATTGTAATATAGTAAAGTGATATAGATAATCCAACTATCACACATATATATATGAAGCCCACTGGTACTTCGCGTTCAATATATGCTCCCCAGCCAGTCAAATATGTTTTACCGTTTTTTTCTTCAGTTAATTTAAACGTAATTACAAGAACGGCTTGTTGTTAGGAACGAAGGATTCGTGTTTAGCGAAAGCGAATGCCGTCCTGAAAACTTTAAAATGTCTTTTTTCAGAGCGCCGCTAAAAATCAATCAAATGTGCTCGTTTATACTGTGAAAATCGGCAAGATTCTACTATTCTTTCCTAGGCCAATGTAAGGCTAAACGGGGCAATTTTACATCGAATGATGGACATTATCGACCACGTTGAACTTTCGAATGTTTCGCATGAAAATTTAAGTGTAGATTTTTCAATTATTATTATATTTTTCAAAGAAAAAAATTGAATTTTTTTTTATTTCGGAAATAGCCTAGATTAAAAGAAACTATTCACTTTGGCAAAAAATCGTCATGCACGATTCTTACGCATATTAAAAGTGCAAATATAACTAAAATGGCCCGCTTACAGGTCCCAGGACTTGTTTACACGCGGAGTAAGTACTTCACTTTTACCTATTCAAGGTGAAAGTGCTTGACTAAAAATGTACCAGTTGAAAATAAATGGCAGGCTAGCAAGGCTATGTGGGTTGAGATACTAATGCTCGCTGTTTCACTACATAAATGAAAATATATTGCCAATCATTCGACTGATAAACGATTGAAAAAGCTTTTTTTTTAAGCATAATCTCGTATAGCGCCCTGTCTGTAAATTCCACATGTGAAAAGCAGGCTTTTGTAAACCGGGACTTCATTCTTAAATGGATAAAAGGTGTACGATGCAGAGTTGTTCGAAGTACGCGCGCCATCCGAAAGCACAGAAACAATTTTGGTACGAGTAAAGCTATTATTAGCAGATAGTCAAGAACATTTTGCTAAAGTTTATCTATAGCCAATCTCTAAGCGAACCCGAAGCTAACGTAAAGCGTGGCAGTGGAATTGCCTTCTGCCTTCCCGGGTCGCCGTCAGAGTAAGTTAACAAAAAAGAGTCGCTTTTAAAGGTGTGATTGCTATACAGTTGCTATGTAGTTGCTGATCGGGGATTGAGCAAATGTACAACTACCAAATCTGAGAAAGCCTATTCAAAAAAGTCATGCCAAATTATTTGTTTCGTCTCGGTCACAGATACTATAAATCACATAGTAGCAATAAGCGAAAACCGGCACTGCTGCATTATAAGGACGCGTGAAGCACTTGAAGTCGAATAAAAAAAGAATCCAACAATCCATTTCGACCCGTATTAGACAATATCCCAAAGCAAAGGTTAGACCCCTTAGGGAAAGACTGTTAGCCATCGAAAGGGTTGTATTTTTTATCTACTGTAACACCTGGCTGGTCAGCGTAAACACGCGCACCATAGCCAGTGACGTCCCCGGTTTGGGATCTACTTCTTGCTATTAGCGAATCCAGTCCTTTCGTTCGTGCCTATTAAGGGTTATTAGGCTACAACCTACCAAAAGATATGATGCCATATATATATATATTTATTTGTGGATACAATATCGTTCTGTGAAGTAACAGCGACCTTATGCATCGTCTATCAATGAGAACTAGCGTCACCACCGTTAGCAGACGTCCAGTGACCACAGAGATTGTTCTACCTCTACGCTAACGCAATATGATTACTTGCGCTTGCCCATACCTCTGTGGCCGGCGTCATTGTTGCTTGGCTCTCTCACGTACCATTTTGTTGATTCATCGCTAGCCACCGCTTCGAAGTCGCATTGCACGCGCCTTCTGATCCACTCTTTGATAAAAGCAGAAATACTGTGACGGATGCGTGTTGGTAATGTTGTTGGTAATGATGGAAGCTGCTTATCTCTCTCGAGTGCCCATTTTATCGTGAGTCTCTTCCATAATTTTCTGTTTGCGCTGACTTAGCTGGCACCGCGTCTTTGGCTTCCGTGACTGCGTTCCTCCAGCCTCGGTAACAGCTGCGGCCGTTCATCGCTGATTCGGTTTTTACGTTCCATGGTTATTTTGTTTAAGACAATGGCGATTAGATGAGCTCGAATGGCAAGCCGCCCAGCAACCGACGCTCGGTAAACGCTTGCAGCAGCACGTGCTGCTGAAGAGACAGCCATGCCGTGCGATAGATTACATCGTTCGCGGACACCGCACGTAGGCACGAACGGTAAGCAAACGACAGTTCGTTCTGTGGAGGCGGGGGCGGAAGGTGGGATAATACAACGACTTCTTCTTTTCAGTCATCCTATTGTTCCAGTTGAAGTTGGCTTTATGTAGCGCAAGGCGTTAACTTAATCACAACATTGTTGTCCGTTGTTGTCGCTGCTATTCCTGTCCTTGCAGCCTCTATTGGAACCGCTATAGCCGGACGGATCAGCTGTCAGTGGGTTGGCTAGCATAGCTCACTGATATAACTTAACATCGGTAAACAGCTTCGCCTTTGCTGTGCATAGCCGTACGAACGAACTCGTAAGGACGGTCAGGCCTTTGCGGTAGGCAGGCTGGTGGACTCGTGCTTATGAAGTCGTTCGCGGTGGAGATAAGTGTCATGTGGCCGATTTAGATTCTGTTAGTAATTTTACATAGGCAACAACATAAGTGGGAAAGTGAGTGTTGCTACTTCCGCAGATTTTTCATTGTGTTAAAGATTGGCTTTGTATACATACACATGGGTTTCCGATTCTTTCTGTTTAGGCATTCTATCCTTATGTTCTTGTAGAGGACAGAAACCGAATCGGATCAATCGAATGCGATCGATTCACACAAAGAACAGAAATCGAAAAGCTAGTGTAACATTTTATTATAACAAACTGTATTATAAGGTAAAAAATGCAGAATTAAGTGGGGTATTTGAGACGAGTTGAGAAGCTAACCTATGCAATACCTTTGTTAGTATAGTCTTGAAGCAAAATACAGATAGGTCGAGGAAGGGGGTGATTATATAATTGTTACATATAAAAGGTGTGGTTTTAAGTGGATCATGTAGATTATTTCCTGGAGCTGAACAACAGTGAACTGCTAACTTAAATTGGGTAAGATAATTTGCGCTTTATGATGTTGCTGTCAAACTTGGAGTTATCAAAGCATTTCTACCTCGAAAACGGAGCTGTCTTTCAAGTTGGACATCGTGAAAGGACGCAAATACGGAGATACCCCAGGAACTTCATATTATCAACGATTACACATTGTGAGGCTATTGCTTTTTATGGAAGATCGTTTTTAATTGCCATACACAGTTTCAGCTATAGAACGGGTTAGGAGAACCTAAATTGGCTTAAAATATAGTCAGTATGAGATCGATGAGTTGATTTTAGTTACCCTATAAATGTAGTCGGTGGCGACCTAGGCACTCTGGGAAACTGGTGAAGCTGAAGACATTTTCTCAAACGTATTCCTGACAAAAATACTTTATGTCTGTTCAAATAAACATAGCAAAAACTTCCAACTCCCTGGAAGCGATTAGTAGATATTTGGTAGAAAAAAAACAATCGTAGTAGTTTACTGACCTATCGAGTTTAACGGTCATGTTCTTTTCCAGATCGTCCTTATCTTTTTGGTGGCGCATTGTCATTGCCCGTTCCTCGTCTGGGGTTACGGTGAAATTATTCCGTTTTCGTCGAATCTCTTGATGGTAACGAGATGTCAACTTTTCCAATTCTTTCTCCCATTCTTCCTACAGAGTAGATCGGCACACGATAAAGGCCAAAGAATGAAGTCACACACGTCAATGTCAAGTCAGTATAGAGTTGCTGAATTCACGGATTTCGAGTAAACCTAGTTACTGAGATAGAACTGCGCCTACAATCCATAAACAGTCCACCTCCCTGTTCTCAGATGATAATAGTTAATAAAGCAAACGTACCTCACAATCCAATCTACCGATGTTACCGCCGAGAATAAACATAGGTTCTATTCAAGGTAATAAACACTCACACTGGACTAATCCTTACAACAGGCGAGCGTTTCAGGAACTTCTTTTCGAGACAGACAGGCCATTTTACTCGTGGTACTAGTAATTTGCACCCGTCGTCTTTTACCACGGACTTTAATGTTAGATTAGCGAAAGGACCACAGTTGTAGCTACTACAAAAGAGGCTGCGAGATGTTTAAGAATCGCTCTACGTTAGGAGTCAGGCTGCCAAAAAGCTGCGTTGAACGAGCTCTAAGATACAAGGAATATAGTAAATTAAGTATTTACAATTTTATTAAACATATAGAATAAATCCTTAGCGGATAAGTTTTCTCTTTAGTTTCACTCAACACTCTAACGGTTAGGGAGAGCAGTGCAAGAACATCGGCCGCCCGCCCAAAACGAATCATGTCAGATTTGAAAAGGTCTTGATACTAGTTGTCCTCTTACTAAACGAACCGATCTAATTTTGTAGATATTTTATATTATCCTCTTACAAACAGCTACTGAAATAACATTTTTTACGAGGCAAAATATTCACAGTTGTGTACACAGAGACACACACACTGCTATGAATCTCCTCCTATACTCTCCTAGATAACATTAATCAACTATAGACAAATAACGTAAACCCGCCCGAAAAAAAGGCAATACATGAAATAAAAAGTAGACGGACATGTTTTGTTTAGGCTGAAGAAATAGCCTTGTTTCACGGGAAAAATCAGAGCTCAATTGAAGATCTCAACAACGGTGACAGCTAAAGCATGAACGAATGTACCGACGCCTAATTTGTTTTTTTTTTTTAAATAGAAATCTTATTTCGTTTCTAAGGTACAGGGTAGGAAAGGTACGTGTGTAGTCACTCTGTAAGGCCCTGCCGCGGTAAATATTGACCGGAGCTATAGATTTGATAGAGCCGATTTATGTAACGAATGATGCTATCTAGCCAACATAATCCTTTAAATTGCGTTATGTTTCATAAAAATGTAGAAAATGAAATATTCTACTAAAACAGAACTAGTTACCCTAATCTGATGCTGGATAACGTTTTCTTCTTCTACACGTTTCTTTGCGAATTGCCGGTAAAGGTCGTCCTCTTCCATGCGATGCCGCATCTCTAGTGTTCGCTGCGTTTCCGCATCCTGCGAAATGTTAGTTAAATTGGCACAGTTATTATTCAATACAAAATGGCGATTCAGATTGTGAAATGAGTGAGTCATAGGTTTAGGTTAGGACATGATTGTATAAATCCAGCGACGCTAGTCGGACCGCTGGTCTTCATAGTGACAATGTCTTCTTTTTATATTTAGATATATTATAGATATTTAAGTAGTAACTAAATGCACTGGCGGGTAGCTGATATTTGTGCCCCGACGACAATGGCCGGTGATTTGAATTTATTAATTCACGATATATTCAGTAACTCTATTATCAGAGTTCTGCTTATCGTAGCTAACACTTTATGATCAATAAGTTTCTTCGTAAGTACGATTAGGGAAAAAGTTGCATATGTAACTACTGTAAATAGAGCGTTCAATGGTGATTACCTCGTATGGCTTACTAATAGTGGATATATAATATTTGAAACGTTTCGATCTGGCTAACTTTAAGATACGCGGATATCTAACTATCGTAAAACTTGGTAATTTTTAAATCATAAAAAAATACGCTCAATACAGTCATTCAGTTACATAAGCCCGCGTATACGATTAGTCATAGATACGAATGCGTGGCCAATCATGAAGCATGAGGCAAGATGGTCAAATCGATAGCTTGCAACAGGCCAACATTTCAGCACCGTTCAACGGCAAAGCACAAGCTGTTCCCGGCTGTACAGCTGAGAGGTGTGACCCTTGTCCTATTTTTCTATCGACGTTTGTTGTCCAGTGAAATATAAAAATGAAAGCATCCTCATCCCTAAGGATCTCATACGACTTACTTCAGCTAGTGATAGTATAAGAGACAATTGAATCTGGCATAGAACATAACCAAAAGTTACTTAAGACCATGTCTGTGCAGCTCTTGTCAAGCCGCACACACATTCATAACCGTATCGTAACACCCCTTGTGCAATACAATATACGCTTTGATAATTTAATAATAACAATAACTAGAATCGTCTCGCCTCTTACCCGGCAATACTCTCAATTGTTTCCTTTTATATCCATATGATGGTTTGCCTATCATATGCGCAGTATAAGTTCTATGAATAAAGTTGAATTAATTAGGATAATGTATATAGCTTAATTACAATGCGCCAACGAACTTCCTCTTCACAACGACCATACTATTACGGAAACAGTCGGTTTTGGCGTTTGAGTTTGCCTAGCTTCTGTTCAATCAAAATACATGATGACCGTCATTGAAGCCTACACGAATTTTGGATCGCTGTTCGAATGTATCATGAATTTGCCTTTTGTAACAAAGACCGTATCCGTGATGAAGTTAAGGTCACACCAATTTCGTCGAAGATAAACCTGTTCGTCACCATTGGGTAGTCATCTCCTTGTAGAGATTCGACGCATCGACTTTGGTCTTCATTTCAAAAAAGTTCAAGTTAAAAGTGACTCATACTCTCTTTGTGGTTAATCTTCTAATAGTAATAACGATTTGTACGGCGTTTTATATTGAAGTTCGACTAGTAGAAGATTAATCAACACCTCGAAAACGTTTGGCTTGTCCATTAGAAATACATTTCAAATATTGGCGCCATTTTCCTCCTCTTGTTGTAGCCAAACACTGCTAACCTGATCTAAAGTGTCGCCTAAGCGTTTTCAGTGATTACTTAACGATATTACCATTATGTTATACACAGTAATAATAACTAGAACAACAAATTAGGGAATTGTCTGATACAGACGGTTTCTATTAGTGCTCCGATCCGATCTTGACGGCAAATTCCGGCAGGATTTCTCCCAGCATTCAGACACTGTAGTTTTACAAATCATAACTTAAAGATAATGCTCCTTTTTAAGGATAATCGTAGTATTTGTCATTTACCGTATAACTGCAAATGCTATAATATATTCACAATGATTACCGGTGGCCGAGTGAGGGCTTCATTGAATACACTTAAATGAGACAATGTCTATCCACGCCGATACATCTATTCGTGAATATCCTAATTCTGTTTAACTGTAGCCAGGTAGTTGTGTCCCCATAACAACATTTATCAAACTCATATAATAATATTATGTTTTAGTTTGTTTAGCTGGTAAATTACGTCTATTGCGATCCTAAACCTGAAACTGCGGCGCCCATGGTAGGTTTCACTCGTTTATGGACCGTACACATGGGGTACTACGTCAAAAAATCTGAAGATATAAAGTAAAAGTTCACATATCCTCCACCACTCGCCAAGACTAAGTTATACAGGAATATTTAACGTTTGCGACTATTCGTAAAGTTATTAGAATATAAAATTTCATTTATAGGCCTGCCTGAACTCAATGAAATTTTTCAAGTGTTACGTCCGGTATCGGCGTTAGACATTTCATCAGACGGAATACGGAAAAAAAAGCGTGACCACGCCCGAATTTGAACCTAAGCGACCGCGGGTATCTAACACTAACGGTAACCACGTCACCCACAAATCAATCACACTGGCACCTTTTTCCTGTTTTGTATAAATCAGCTGTATGTCAATCAAATAAAAATGCACGACTACATAACAAGCTCTTTTTACTTTCCGTTTTGCAGTCATGAAGCACATAGCAATCAACAGAACTGGCAGCAGCTCTTGTTTTGTACACTACTATATATACGATGTCTTCTTAAACATTGTTTCACCTCGATCTGGTTCCATACCTTCGATTGCTTTATTTTTTTCAGTTGAGTAAATACCGTGCTAGCTTTCCGCCGAACGACACCGTAATATTATGAAGGCGATGCCCTGTTTCATTAACCGTTAGTTTATAGGCATTAATATTATTATATGGTTATTATTGCCATTACTACGCGGACGTTATTAGTATCTACGAGTAGCACAGGCAATGGCGTTGGAGGTCGCTACAAAATAAAAGGAAGAGATTTGCGTTTGTTTGCACAAGGGGGTAATAACTTCCATATACTACCCTCTGCCCCTAGCCCACTCGTTTTCTTTCGCACTTCGTCGTTTTTCTCTGCCTTGCAAGCAGACAGACGGACGCGGCGAAGCCGATGATGACGATAAGGCACCCAACGATTGCTTGCTACAGCGGGCACGCTACTACAGACGTTGCTTCTGTCGCATTTCCCTTTAGCCGCTTTTACTTTCGGTGTGTTCCACTAAATGTAGTTTATGGACTATGGTAGGGGGCCATTAGAGGGCGATCTTCGATGGCTGGCAGAAGAAATCCGATCACCAGCTTTGATGAGAAAAGGCATCGCCACTTAAACGTAACGTTCATAAGACCACAGTCTTCACGCCTAATGTCTCGCTTAGCACGAGAGGCAGCAGCTATACTGACGGTCATGATTAAATAAAACGTAAACGAAGTATCCAAAATTTCCATGACGATTCGTTAGCCACTAGAACTAGCGGACGCCGTAATGGTGTCACATTGGCGCAAAACGCAGTAGATGGACGCTTTGCTGCTGCGCCTGTTGTCGCAGGGAACAGCGGACCTAACGGCAACGGAGCTTCTCTGCCCAACTAGCATTGCTCGTCTGCTCCTCACTTCCCGAAACGGTATTATTAGCTAGTTGTATAGCATGATATGGCGCCATTTTTGCTGCTATTGGTTTCATCTCGTTTAACAAAAACGGGATCCGAAGCTGATTGCGGATAGTTTTCACTTGTCTTTTGCTATGGGAACTGTCTCAAACTGCCGAAAGATATGCTTTTCTTCATTCAGCCAATTAAGCTTCTTGTGTGGTGTATTCATGCAGCAGAAACTAAATATTGTTGCATTTGTCAACCCTTAAAGTTGAGAAGCTGAGCAGACCCTCCCGTAGTTATAGAAACTCAAAAGCTTCGACCAAGAGCAGCTTCAATCGCCGAGTGGTGGCAAGCGCGGTATAGCCGAGAGGCATGACAAACGCCCCACTAGCGGTTTTGGGGGTGTTTGACGTCGTGGTTTTTATGCTTATCGAGAAAAACAAATGTCCACCTTGTAATTATAATTGTTGGGTCTTTAAGGGATACGTTATACCCCGGGAGTAGCAATGTGCGATGCGATTTAAGCAAATTATTCCGGCAGTAGGGACGTCGGAAGACGATAAGTTGGGCTGGCGTTTCTTGTAACAGAAGGACACACCTCGCTCCACAAACTACTTTCCCGGACAACGTTTTCGCTCGACATATCCACATAACCCACGAAGGACGCCATTCATACTGATTTTCGGTTACCGGGTTGTACTCCCCGAAGAGCCTTCTGGTTGCGAAATCGCCGGAAGAAGGTGCCGCAGAATCACACTGGAATGCTCCAAATTTGGCATACAACAGCGCGATTCAAACAGGAAAAGTCTGTCCTGCAGGAGCCCAAGAACGACACGAAAGTACTGGTACGTTGGGCATTATTGTAACTCCCTAAAAGTTGTAGTCGCGTTACCACGGGTTATTTACTATTGTTAGTCGAGTAGTCCTACACGGGTGTCGCATACCGATGGCCCACGATCGGCAGCTAACGCTGAATAGAAGGGGTATACGGCGGTATGCTGGTAAACACACTAGCGCGGTCAAATGCGTGCCGCGAAGATTAACATCATAACTTCTAAATGAGCTACTTGAGGCCGAATAAATTGAACTTTGTCAATAGTAACTTTGCTATTCGGAGCAATGCAACAGTTATTTATACATAATATATTAACTCGTGCTAAAACATGACTAAGATGAACCAGACTGTGGACTACGATTATTAAAAATAGCCATTATATGGCTCCGAAGGTATTTTGCATTTGGAACGGCGGCACAGAGGCGCTTATCCACGTACATCCATGTCGTTTTACAATAGATACATGTCTGTGTCGTTATTTCTGTTACTAATATATGCGCTTGTTGAATACGCTTGCGATCATCTATCAACTCTACGCTCTACGATCTGAAATTGATTGGGCCTCGATACGGTTAATAAAAGGATTAGTGTCTTGTTGGAAATGTGCTGTAACCTATCTTTACTATGCTATTAGGTACCTTGATACATCAAGAATCTATCAAGAATTTGTGTACTACAGTCCGATAAATCCCTATAAATATAAAATTTTTTTTTTTTTTTTTGTCTTACATTTCGACAAAGTTCGACCGCTTACGGTCTTATTATCTCGGTAACATCTGCTAAACGAATGTTCTGTGCCCGTCTTCAGGACATAAACATGCAAACTTGGACTCGCAGGTTTGTGCGATTTATTTTTGCCCCAACCCTTCGTTTTGACTGCGTTTCCCTTCAACGGACACAGCAGTTTTTACGTAACGATTATGGTATCACGTACGTTATACATAATGATAAATATAAAAAAGCACGGCACCAGTGTTTGATTAAAAAAATAGAGAAAAAATATGACTATAGTAAGTCCTGGATAATCAGTTTGTTCCGGCAGAGAAATTTAAAGACGTGGAATCAATAGAGACATGGATGAGGTAAAGTGGACTTCAATCATTCTTAACAACCAAAGTCAAATGGCCTTTAGCTATGTGCTTCTAGAGTTAGACGTTGTTGAGGATGGGGAGTTAAATAAGTATACGATGTCATAGCTACATTCTAAGGGTCTAGATGAATGGGAGCATTATATACGGATGGTGTCGCGAAAACAAGATTTACATAAATTGCTATTTTCTTCCTATATATTCTATATACTAGATTTGTGTGTTTGACTGCTTGCGACGGTCATAGTTTGAATCGACCATTAGCCGAAATTTAGTAGATGTACGTGTACCAAAGATAAAGCCCGTACTCATAAAGATAGGTAAAAAACCAAATAATATTTATATTAAAGATTATATACGCAATCATATAGGCTAGAATGCATGATGTGTGATAGAATAATCACAGTGTCCTTTGATTAGTCTAAACGTATCAACTATTTAGTATTTCCACATTGTTGCTTGCCTTTGCCCGACGTAGAGTCATCTATTCTATTTTGCAACATAGTTTAGGAAGTTACATAACCATACGTAATAATATGTAGTCGGGAGATGGAAGGCTATGAATAGACGCCACGTTTCTATACTAGGATCGTAGTGAAGCGTGGATGTTTCTATTGGGTGCAAAGCGTATCCGTTAAAAATGATAAACACATATCAGTAGCCGTGCAACACAGGTCTCCGATAGCATTTGCCCTCGATTGTTGCTGTTACTCACGTCTAGAACGGACAACGATTACTAATGTATTACCATATACTCCACTGTACCATACGCGTTTGCAGAGATCTCAATGATTACGCTTGCAGATGAGTGACATTTGCTGGAAATCCCGTTATCGTCATTAATTATATGATTATGCAATTGGATTTAACGCGCCTAGCGGACCGCGAGAGGGGCAGGCGGTTAGTCCGTTATGTGAATCAGGTACCCAACAGTAACTAGCTTGTTCAGTCTGTGGCACTGACGTCTGTCGACGTTTCTTCGGCTCTGCTGATAAATCGACTATGACCGATATATGCCTCTGTAGTAATTAGCAACTGTTTAATTCGATCTCCTCTAAAGACAACCGACCTTTGATGTCGCAAAAGGCCACTGGGTGGCTAACGCGCATATTTTTGAATGCGTTGCCATGGCGGCCATAACAAACGGGTGCGCTGTTACGTTGATTTATGGAAATAAAGTATTGTTATTAAGGTTAATAGCGGCTTTTATGGTTGCCATGTAGCTTCATGGGTCTGTTAAAGAATTCTTAGATAAGTACGACAAGACCCACTCCGGTGAAGTTCCGAACAGGAGTTAGCCTTTGATGCTATGACTACGAACAAACGATTCCGAGGATTTGTTTGTATATGAAAAATAGTCTGTAGTCCTCAAAAAAGAAAAGGAACCCTGACAGAAGACAACACTCTCATCAAACGTATTCAGATCAACCTATTATCCACTACGAGTGGCATTTTATGCTCAGCATCTCTAATAAGCCAATGTGCATGTCCGCAGTATGTTTTATTTCCTTCGCGTCAAGTTAAACTTTAACTAATGTGGCCAGAACAAGTCACAGTGATAACGTCTAGCGAAATTGATTGATCTTTTTTAACTTTATCGTGCAAGTCGATTCAACCGAACCGAGAAAAAACTAACCTCGGCTACCTTAAGCACTAATCAATGAAACAACACTAACGTAATACAATTTTGATAAGGAAAAAATTAAGAAAAAATATCAAAATTACCGACTATTATTATATTCGAGATGCTCGGAAGGTTGCAGTAAACAATCAGAAGTATCACTTTGCCATCTGGAACAAATGATAATTAATATATAAGCGGGTTCCCATTGACGAGCTCGATATATGTTTAGTAAATATATAGCTGATTTCCTGTTTCGAATATCAAATACGCTCACACCGAACACAGGGCAACCTGCGTTCCTGTTCCGTTAATACTTCATCAAAAAATCATTATTATCACCAGTATACATACAACAGCTTAACTATACTCAAATCGAGGCTATATGACATTTTCAGCTCGGTCACCAGGCAGAGCCATGTCAATTTCACGAAACGTTCCCGGTAACGCTTCGTGACGATGCTTGTTTATGTGCAACCAAATTCCATTTTTCATACGTAGTACATAAACGAAAATTGTTCAGCTACGGTCGCGCAATGCTGGAGGTAGTAAATGATCGTTTTTCTCTGTATTAGTCAAATGTCTACACATCTGGCGGAATGTGTGCGTCTTTGCCGGCGTTTGAAGGAGCTGTCGTCGGCACGCGCCAGTCACGTCATTGAGCTCACGTCGACAGCGGCCATAGTCACAAATTGTTTGCTAGTTATGTTTGTGCCGCATCTGAGCCATTGCTATTGCCTCGATGAAAACGAGCAGAACGAGAACGACCGCTGCGGTCTCGGGTTACGGCATAACATTGTAACCCAGTTGGAAGTTGTAGGGGTATCTTGAGTACGGCTAATAGCTGCTCACGTTATCAAGCCACGCTGTTGTAGTTGTTGGACAGACAGCTAGCTAAGCAAATGTAAGTTCATTCATTTCGTGCTTATAGCGCTGTCCGATTCGCCGCCCGCCAACATCAGCTCAGTGTGGTGCCTTTTATATATACCTATATACACGTACCGCAGGCCGACCGCCTCCGCAATCCATATATGTTAGCGCAACGCAGTCATAGTCTCTGTGTACGATGTGTATTGTAATTAGTACACTTCTGCCGATGACCGCAGTCATGTTTATGGCGATGAGTGTACTTCTTCACTCTTTTTTTTTGACACCGTTACCCCATGCCGTTAGCCAGTAGTAGTAACGGCAAATGGTTACGCACTAAACATAGGGACACGGGGAGACCTGGGTTCGAAACCGGCTGTAGACCCTGGGCTTCGTGCTGGGAACCAGCTCTCCGGACTAATGCTTAATGACAGTAATAGACGTAACACGAAACACTAATTCTACGTGATAGGGTTGTTATCGAGGGAAATGAAATTGTGACCACAATTAGCGCTAGCTTCGCTGCGAAACCAGCCCAGAAATGCTGTTGCTGTTGCCGGGTTGACTGACTGAGCTGCCGGCTGGCTTTTATTTCTTTTATCTTTTTTCTGGCCATAGCAGTGACTTTTTCAAGCGAGCAACATGAAGCGACTTGACTATAGAATCTAGTTGTATTAGACACTGAATCTTCTCTGGACCTGCTTCTGTCTGAGTTCCCTAAGCTATACATCGTCACTCACTGGCTTCTATCGCTGCAGCTGGTCCGTAGTTCCGCAGTAAGTCATGGGTCGAAGGTCGGCCACTACTACTACGGCCGGTGGATGGCACTTCGGTCCGCTCCCTGGCACGAGGATCAGCCATATTATGCTTGCTTAGCTATCCTTAGCAGTAGACAAGATGATGGCGGTGGCGGCGATAGTGGACACGTACAACAGTTGCTGCAGTGTTCGTTCGAGCTGGATGCCACGAGAAGCAACCGCGATGTATCGGAAGCTAAACACATACCTGTCTGTAATGAATGTTGAATTCCCCATCCCCTTGTTTCGACCCCTGAATCCGACCGATAATGATTACGGAGGCACGTGTGACGCGGCATTCAAATCAAAGGGGAATTGCCATCAGTCAGCGGCATCCTCAATGGTGCAGGAAGATCCCATGCTCAGTTGGAAGAATTATGGGCGCACGTCAATAGCTCGATAATGTCAGTCGAAGAATACCAATTCACTAAATACGTATCGGCAATGCAAAGAGATTCTGGCGGCAACATAAAGCAACGACACATCCTCAGTACGTCAATACGTAGGCCGCGTTTCTTTTTTTGTAGAACGCCGGTACACCGTTCGAGTTCACGTAGTTTTCGGCATCTACGTACGTTCGTTCGTCCGTCCGTCCGTTCGTTCGTTAACTTATAATAATAATAGCAGCCGTTCGATAATGTTATCCCGGAATAAGACCAAGTTCAGCCTTTCAAACTCCCAAACCCGTTTCTAGCGGCATAATCGAAAACAATACGAAGCCATATTTAGAACAGAGCGCAGTGTTTAGCATTGTGTTACAAAACGGACCGTCACTATTGAAAACTTACAATAGCTTTTTTTGTTACATACTATTTAGTGGTTTCATTTAATGGCTCGTGCCAATACAATTACCTGGACTTTACGATTTGGCAAGAATGGCCAACTGTGAAATGTTTAGTTGGTAACTAAATGGCTTTTCTCAATGTTCTCTCCTTAAAAACTACTTACAACAGAGGAAGAAGACTTTACACATAGCCAAACGTTACGCTGGGCCGAATGTCAGTGCTAACTACGAATGGAAAAAAGGAACGTGTATGTGTGATAAAGGTTAGTATATTACACATCTTACAGATGCTCTATTTAGCGTCCGGTTACATGAAAGCCCATAAAGGCCAGCTAATGACGCCCTATGATGATGTGTTTCACGACAGAGCAATCGGCAGGCGCTTAAAACCCAGCAAGTTGTCCTCTGATCTCTGGTGTAGTACTGGTCGTCGAGCAACTATAAAAGCGACTAACTCCCATTTTATTTTTTTTTTTTTGCATTTGCCTTCGCTTTAGCAGGCGAGCTCCACCAGAGCTTCCAAGGTCTTCGTTCAGACGATTTCGTCTGCTCCGCCAGCTGAGTTTCAGAAAATCCAAAGCTAGCTGTGTAAGCTGATCTGATTCTTATGGCTTTTTTTCAGGGGGGGGGGGGGGGCTATAGGTAAGAAGAGATAGGTATTATTGATTTTTTTACCGCTGTGCCATGTTGAAGGCGGTGGTTACATCAGAATAGATTAATGCACGTCCTAGATAGAGATAGGGAACGAGAGAACCGAATTCAGCGAAGCGATCCGCTGCAAGTTGTTCTTGTTTTTCGTTATGATGTCTAAATGCTGTTTACCGGTGAGCTTGCGAAAACGAAAGATCACATTATAGGCCAATCGTCAAAAAGGATTGAAGAAGACGCACGACATCCCGCGGATTGTAGGCAATCTATTACAGAAACGATGATACCCGTAGTCGAATCGCCATAGGATATATGCTATACAGTATATAGGCTGAAGGTTTTACCAGCAGCCGTATTGACGAATTCGTTGTCCATCCACGATAGTTCGGATGGTTAACAAATGAAAGGCTCTCTATAGAAATGTTTTCTTTGCCAAATTGAGTGATCTGTCAAAAACAGTGCTCAAGACAAGTAAATGTACCCACGTATATATATGATGAGATTTAAAATTTCTATGAAGTACATCCGTCTACGATATTTTAACACGAAGAGTCTTTTTTTGCCTCCTCTATCCCGTGTAAAAACGGTGAATCTATGTCACATATTACTATAAGTTGGATAAGTTTCCGCTGCCCCTTTTCACAAAAAGCACACTTACTATCAAGTGAAATTTTCTAGAGCAAAGGGCCCGCGATCCGTGTCGATTCAACATATATTACTAGACTATATAGCGATATTGATAATTGCGTTGGCTAAGCAAAATGGCGCTGTAGATTGATACTCATTGAGCATTCAATGGAGATCACACCTAATCTATCCATCTTTATAGGTCTATCTATTTGACTACAATCGCAGTAAAATAATTAGATTCCTGTTAAAAAAGCCGTGTCCGTTTGTGGCAGAACGTCGACGTTTTGAATAATAAAATACGCTTGATTCATAAGTAGTTCGGAACGCTGCAAACAACTACAAAAGATAAGCTGTATTCTTATTAACACGTTTGATCATAGCGTGTCTCCTGTCAATAAGTTAAACATTAATTTCCCTGTATTTGTTTTCTTTATCCTTACCTAACAATGTATTGTTTTTATTGTTATCTAGCAACACATTTACAATAGAAGAAACAAAGATAAAATATAAACCAACCAAGACAGCACTATGGAAGGGAGTTGTCTTGTTTCGGTTCGTGAAAACGGAAAGCCGTTTGTCGGATCAGCGCTTTCTCGTTCCATTTGCTTGTTATTCTGAGAAGCCACACTTTTTCGGACTCGGAACTGACTGGCATTGAAGTGGCTCTCATCAATTGGTAATTTCGGTCATCACGGGTAAAGCGTCACTCTTTGTATTCTATATTTGGTCGTTTTCTGTGTTCCCTTTAGACGGCACTTCGTTCTTTGTCTCATTGGTCCGCATCATCGATATTCTAGCGATGAACGTCGGACGGCAGCCGAGACTGTTTACAGTTGATGGCGTTTGACGTGCCGCCATGTTGATGGAGGGCTAGCCAGCCTGGACAAGCAGACTTATGGGGACATCTTGGTTTCCTTACCGGTCTCGAGCAACATAGTCGATAGTCAACCAAAACTAGGCCGTCTGCGCCGATTTGTATATCTAGTTTATTTAAATCAGTTGCCCTAACGGAAGCAAACTATAAATTTAATTCAGACCAGATCATGGACATGTGATATAAGTGTCAATTTTTCTACCATTTTCATGCAAGACATACGGGTATAGTCTGCGTAGTCTGCGCCGATGTAACAGTGTGCGTTAGCATTCAACACTTCGGAGAACTTTTCTATTTCTATCTATATGCTAGGTACAAATCTGCTTAGGACCTGTATGACAGTGACGATTTCAAGAGACCTGCATATTTCAACTGACTGTCCCACAAATTTCAAAGCAGCGTTTTAACGCTACGATTGTAAACCACATACGCGCGCAAACACATGGAAATTGCTTTATTATGGCATTGTCACATAGTTATGTATTGGCCGCCTTTTACCCCTATGCTCGTACGGGATTGCGGGGTTTCGTTCGTATAATAGGCCCGATCGATGATAGCCTTTTGCATATCGTTCTGCGTCTTATGGTAATTAAGGGACGATCATTAATCCTTCTACTGCAACGATGATTTTGTTCACATATCATGGACACTTGACATTAACTATTCATGAGTATATATCTATGATATCTGAAGGGTTATATATACGGGAGACATAGTAGAAATGATAGCTGGTGAGAAAGGAATTGTTTACTTTTGCGCCAATTTGCTACAATTAAGGCATTTGCCTAGGCCGTATAGGAATAAGATATAATAACATTCGCCGCATGCGCATGACACATAATTGCAATTGGAAACTTATTTTTCATTTCTACTTACAAGGACTAGAGGACCCATCTTGGTTGCAAAGCTGACTATTTCCCGCTCGATCTTGACCTTGGGAGGCTGGCCATGGGAGTCCATTGTCGTGTACACGGAATAGTGAGGTACGGGCTGTATAATCGGAGGCTCTGGGGAGCTGGTGTGCCCGTCCGTATTTCCATTGGACTTGCGCTGACTGCGTCGCACGCTATCTTTGAAGAATCGCTTCAGCATAGCAACCTGTTACGTGGGCCTGTCACCAGGTCTCCGTCAGTGCACAAACTCACAATGCTATTGTCCACTAGTCCGTCTGAAGACGTAACTTGCTTCTGTATTGAAAAGAATATTAGGCCAATTACACAATAAGTCAAACGTAGTCGGCCTGTGCTTAAAGAAATCCTCAGATCTTTAAAAGCTCTTTCAGTTTCGAGTTGTCTTTATGCTTCTTTTTAACTCATCTCTTTTTTTTTTGTAAGGTTCTCACAAAAGAAATCCCTGCAACCTGAGTCTATGGTCACAACTTTGTGACCCTGCTACATGCGCCGCTTCGTACGCAACGAATACGACAAGCTTAGGCTTGCGATTGTGCGCAAAGCCAAGCGAGGGTCTGTGGGGATGCGTCCGAGCGAGCGTCGAGAAGGACGTTAAAACGGCATGAAGCTCTTAAGACGACGAGCCAAATATGCAGTCGAAAGATGAACGAAATAGGGAAGAGGACGACGGAATCGCACAAGCAAAAGGCGCCCGACGTCGACGCAACTCCGTTGCAGCTGTTGCTGCTGCTGCTGTTGTTGCTGTAAGAACGATGCCGTTTTTCGATCAGCAGTCGTTTGCGATAAGTGACAGCCAACGAAGTGTGGGCAGAGGCTTCTACTCAAGGTCCCTTCGGCGGCCATTTGGTGTTTGCGGCTTCAGACTTTTGCTGCTGCTTTAGACGTAAATGCCGACTGAAGAGTGCGTATTCCGAAGATCAGCTCGTATCGACTGAGCGGATATACATGCATGTACGCAATATTCTCAGCAGCTGCCGCAGCAGCCACTGCTTTTACATCAGAGCTGAGCAGCAAAGCCAGATGATCGGAAAGAGTTAGTCTAGACGACCGGAATCTCGAGTGGGCGGATCACCGATCCGACGCCGGTGCGCATGTTCGGTGCTAGCGACGCCACCATTGAAAAGAGTGCCACGAGAAAGGATCTTACATGAGTTCGTGTAAACGATTGATAAACAGGACAGACAGGTAGCGTCTACAGCGTGAGTGGATAGGGCAAGCCGGTGGGTCACGTAGAACGGGACGGAAATTTACGCAGCTGAAGGCATAGAGTAAGAAAAGCGGAATAGAACTAGTTTTTAAGATCTCATTAAGGTGTCGTTTTATTCAGAATCGTAATCTTTGACGTGTAGAATTTAGCAAACAAGTCGTTCACTGATGATACAGGATATTGTGGTCTATAAGATACAGATTGTGTTAGTAGTATTGTTGAGTTTAGGCGCCGAGCCTGTCTTCTCTTGCTGACATCGACGGTTATGTCGAAACCAACCTCCTTGGTTTCAAGCCTCTAAGAAGTTAATGTTGATTATGAAATAATCCCTTTTATATTTACCATTTGGGATATTCGTTCTAAAGGTCGTTTTAAAGAAAAAGCGCTACAATTTGCAGAAAAAAATGACCCGCTGCGCGATGTAATGACACACTTAGCTAAACCCGATATTACGAAATGCCAAGGTTATCTGCTCCCGCCGCTCATTTCTAGCCACTTTAACTATTGTTCCTCATCTTGTTTCCAACTTAAAATAATCCTTTCTACAATATTAGTGTTGTCAACTTTAAAAATTTCAATTCCTATCTTTCTCTTATAGTTCCTTCAGTCGTTGTTGTCTTCTGACAATGCAGTGGACCCTTGAAATGGTTTGGATACAATGCGTTTGTACGTGAGACTTCGCCGTTGGGCGCGAACGTTTGATTCAACGCCTTACACTGGTATCAACTGAATAACGATACAATTTCAAGTCTATCTTCTAACGAGAGCCACACGTTTATCGAAAGCTTCTATCGACCTGGGACGAGGATCGAACGATTGATTGCTTTATAACCGAAGTTACAAGAGTGAAATTCTAAAAGCTTCAAGCATGCGGCTAATTATCGTTGAGTGCGTAAATTATCTTCATGACTCCATTTCACTAGCTTCACATGTTAGCTAGACGATGCACTCGCTTTATCCATCCTTATCATTTTTTTTCGAAACAAAGCCAATGAAATCGTCATAGAAAATCTTCTATTGCTTATACCACATTCAATGATGTCAGTCTGTATAGATAGATAGATATATATGTATATATCTATAAAAACCTGTATAGATATAGAAATTTCACTAACTGATAACGAATAATCTACCAAGCGAACGGTTCATCTAAGAGGATTTATGGACTGCAATTGATAAGTACATTTAAAAAAAAAACGACATTGACATGCCTGCGCACCGACATCTGATTTTTTTTGCTTCTTTTGTCTACGTCCTCGATATCCTT
>NW_019213826.1:92588-140745 GCF_002532875.2 Varroa jacobsoni | reverse complement strand
CATACAGTAAATAAGCCGATAGGTCCAGTGTAACGACGGTTAACCCGTTCATCAAATTCTAGTTAGTTTCAGTCGCAGTAAGGAAGATTTCTTATTCGGCTTACAGAAGAATACTTATAGATTAACCAGGTACATCTTTCAAATTTTAGGGAACATATAATCAGTTAAGTGATATAATTTTTGTACAATATTTACATAAAAGTATATACGCCGTAGTCATTGATGATAAAACTGTGTCGCAATAGGCCACTCATCATTTTATATTCGGCCTCGGTTATTTGAAATTATAAGAAAATCGAGTTTATTATTCAGTCCTTTCAATATAATAAAGCTTTGAACTAGACTTAGTAGCCCCAGAAAAAAACAACTGGGTGGCTACTACTACTACATAAAGATCTTCATCGATTCCCTAACGGTTTCTCTAGTAGTAAGAATTAAGTGTAGCCTGCCCCCATCCATGGCATTAGTTCGTTCTCTATAAATGGTCTTATTTGTTTTAATTTACATTATATGTTATTCCACTCATTTAATTTAAATCCTAGTTTTCGAAGGAGCTCCCGCTCTGTCTGCTTGATAATGTTTTCGATTATGTATAATTTTTGCCAACGCGTTCTTCTGCCTGGAACGACGACCACCAAGTGCATGTTTGTAGGGAAACAAAACAACAAATAATAATAACAATTAAATCGCAACATTTAACACGATTTTTCACTTGAATATACATTGTGTATTTTGGCAAGTTGGAGCCAAAATTAACAGTAAGAAAATCTATGGCTACAACTTGTGCTTGTGTAGGATTACTGCACGCTGTGCTATTATTGTTGACCTGCTTGAAAATCGTTTTTTTCCTCTAACCACATAAAAGGGACAACAGTGATGCCAGTAAATATTTACATCAGACGTTGGAAGAAAAAGAAATATATGGAAAATTCAGCGATCACAGATGATGCATATGGATAACGTTTTCTATTCTTTTCTTGCTGCCAGCGCCAACTAGCTGACTGAAATGGTGAACATCTCCAAACGGCTTTAGATCATCAACGTAGGTATATTGACATGGAAATATTCTAGAAGGGAAATTCTAGCAGAAGAAATAATTTTTCTACAAGAAAACAGGAGACGACGAAAAGCACGATAAGTATGAGGTACGAAATTATCTACTTACACATATTACACAAAGGAAAAGAGGAAGAATAGAAAAAAAAAAAGAGACTATTTTGTAAATGGTCAGAATGTCTGTCGTGATGATGGCGTCAGGTTCCATTAGTCGTCAGCAGGAACAGCGCTTTTACAACCGCTGCTGCTTGAAACAGCCCCGACGCCTGTAGTTTACTGCAGGCGTCAACGAGTCAAATACAGATTTATCTAACCGTTCGTAATAACATTTGCTACAGAACTCCATATGATCGTTAAGCGAATGCGGCCGATTGATGTTCGACCAGTTAAACACGAGCGACGGCAGCGCAACGAGCGACGCTGTCCCCCGCCCAACGAAAGATATAGATGAAAAAATGTTTTTAGTTTTTGGCTGTAAACGAAAATCATTTGACTCTCATGCCGAGTAGACCGAGAGAAAGCGTGGAACACCAGCTAATAAAATTGTGGCATACAGCTGGCAGCGAGAGGCAAGCAACGAAAGGTGACGAAAAAAATGGCTCTCAGCACAGCTTGGCGGCCATGCCAATAAACAAGAAAGCCAGAGTTGCGTTGGATCCGCCTTGACGTAACACAGAAAACAAACAAAGAAAAACTGGTATGAGGCCGCCTGCTACTGCTTTTATGGAAATACAAGACAAACATGTAAATCAAATTTTGCTAGATAGAAAAAAGTATATGTAACTATCACGAAATGTACGCAGTTCCTGTGAAACATGTAATTCCTCCGATTGAATTGTATAGGCCAAAGCGTCAACCTTCCGCCGTTGCTCGATACGGACTCGAAACCGGTGTATCGTTGAAAGTTTACCTAAAATAACGAATAACTTATTGTAACTATATATTGTCCGAATTGTACAGCGGTTTTCGATTTGCGCCGCATCCTTACTCCACTGACGTTCAGCTAAACTGGCTTAAGTTTTGCCGTTATCCACTCGCTTGCACACATATATATAATTATTTTCATTATAATATTATACAAATTTTTTGCTCTTTCTGGGCAATGAGGGATCGTTCATTAAAATTCAAATAATTTTTTTTTCATTTGACAGAACCCAATGATCAAGTAAATCGACGACGATCACGACCTTATTTGTAACCTGTTGCCTAAAATCGTGGGAATCGCGCCATCGGTTAAAATCAAAGGCGCTATTCCGAGAGAATTTATCCAATGGCCATTTTGAAATTTACAATTAGACAATTAATTACTACAAGAGCCATACTTCTAGGGAAATGATTGTTTGCGGGAACCGTATGTGAGATCATACGTATAAAGCATATATAGTTCTGTCGACTTTTTTTTATATAAACTACGTTCAGGGAACGTGGCCTCAGATGTTAAGTTACAAAGCGATGTACACAACTAAGATGTATGGTCCATTTGGTAGCCAGGTATCGAAGCACTACCGCGTTTCCATTATCAGGATTCCACAAAAGTCCGCTCACAGAGACAATGGCATCATGAATGTCTAAGGCCATAAACACTAAACGATACTTTCAGTCTCGAAAAGTAATTATTTTCTAAATGACATAAACTAAGCATAATTAATTATTTCGCAGTAACATTATTTATTCAGTCTCTGAGCGTATCTCGTCCTCTCGGTTCTAGGCTTCTGTTATCTCGATTTCGTATTTTCCTATTATGTATATTAGTTTATAGGTCGTCTATTGTGCTATGAATTGCTTCCTGAATTAGTTCCCATTTCGCTGGCCAGTTCTGAAGTAATTTTTATTGCCACGCATTCTGTTTTTACCATTGATGCAGTGAGTAACGAAAACAACATGTTTAAAATAGTCTACCCATATTTACTGACAATTTCCCCCGCACCTACTTCTACGATCTCCGCGAAAGTCTTAGATTTCTCAAGTGATTCTGTTCCCTTCGTCAGCAGGCAGCCGTTTTTGTTAGTATGCCCTGTTGTTATTACGAAAAACAAACGAAACCGATTGTAGCTCGTTATTTCCTGCCGAAACATTTTCGAATACTTCGGTTCACATTTCAGACGAGCAAACTCCAGATGGCTGATAAGTTGATGCCTGCCTATATGCAAGTTGGTTTATGTGTATGTTAGCGACTGGATCTTAGTAACTTCACTACAGATTGACTTTTCCCATGATGGGCTTCCGTTCCCACACAGGTTGAACGCTACTAATTCCAGACGGTTTCCAGCAGCTTAAAATTCCGCTACTTAGCGTGGCGTGAGCAGCATATCGTTCCCATCATCTTATCAATGCGCTTTGCATTGTGACGTCAACAATTCTCTGGTGAGCAGGAACAAAGGCAAGAAAACAGATCAACATCAACGATTTGACTGTGGTGAAAGTTTCTATCAGCTATTTACTTCACCGCTGACGAAGCTTGCATTGCAGTAAACGGATCGAAATAGTTTAAAATGTATCATTTTATCTTTGCTTTGAGTTCATTGCTACTTTATGTGTTATGAACGCAAGCGTTCGTGTACATACGAATATCTTTTGCTGCTTTCTGTCCAAATGCTGCTGATGATCGGGGTTACAGTTGCTCCATAAAACCACGATGTCACACACGTGGGGCTTGGGCTATAACGTGAGCCACGTGGAGGCTGGGCAGCTAATTATGGCTTGCACTATGATTGTCTAATAATGGTGGCCGCAATAAAAATAATACTATTGAGAAGGGCAAATTTTTGTCAAAATCGAATATATAACAGAATGTGCGTATGCATGCTTCGCACCCATAGCATGCAACCGAAGCTTTCAAGTTAAGGAAGCAACATATTAGAACTAACTAGAGTAGTAATCCCATTGAGTTTTCGCATGCTTAGTGGGAAAAAAATGGAACGTCGTGTTCTGAGAACAAACAATTACATATTTTCCTTTGCTTGATAAATACATAATGCCCACCTATATCATTCGATGTGAAAAGAAACTAGGTCGTAACCTAGTGTGCTATGCGTGTTGCTGGTATGGGTGCGCTGCGAACTTCCTTCATGCAAAAAACTAGAACTTACGACTAGAGCTGCATGAACATGGCACGGAATAGTAGTACGATGATATCAGCGGTTTGGTCGTACCAGCACCCACCTTTGTCTCGTCCCATATTTCGGTGTCGTACACCCGTCTCATCAGCAGAAAACCTAACTTAGCAGCGAACTGACACGTATTCGATCTTCAGTAAATCGCCCGATTTCGTACGAAGTCGCCATGTTTGTTTCGGCAAGTTGACTAGAAACTGTCATCGCTAATATTGGCGTTCTGAAATTCTGTTGTTCCGTTCTAATGCTCAGTATTTATATTTACTGCGCCACTGGCTCCAACGGATCACGCACAAAGGGGTAGGTGTAACCGTACAGAGTGACTATTTCCTTTGGGCCTTGCTCTTACAAGCCTTATTGTCATGTCAACGGTTTCGCGGAAGGAAAGCCAACCGAACTTAAAAAACTGGTCAAGCAGAGTAAAAAAACTTGCCTTTTAACGACATTTCGTATGGGGCTCATATAAGAACCAAATTGGATCAGCATATAAATAGCCTATGCACAAAAGCAACACTATAAGCGAGTGTGGATGTCGAGCCAGAAACAACGCACTACAATTAATCGAATGTATCCATACCTGCAATCCGTCAGGGCGTACGTCAGACGACCTAGTTAAGTTTGTTCAGACGAGTTTACTATAAATGCATGTGTCACCGAACAGTTGTCAGTACAGTTGACTATAAATTGGCCCGTCAACTTTTCAAGGATTTCAAACCGTCGAAACGCGACGCTGTGGTGCACGCTATAATCTAATGACGCTAAAAAACTATCATATTCAACATGGAAACGTTATTGCTTGATTATGGAACAACCGACAAGACATCTTTGATAATGGATTTACAATAAGAAAACGAGAACTATCGTTACTCGAAATTAGCTTGTCAGATGTCGTTCGTTTAGAAGGCAATAGAAACCAACAGTTTGTACAAGACGTATCTCTAGAACATTTGCAATTTTCCTTAGTTAATCAGCTATATAACCATTCTGGTTAACAGCATGTATATAACGTTGATGAATCGTGCTGCCGGCGTAATCAGTGAAGTCCCTTGCTGAAGTCGAGATATTAGTGAGGCTAACGGCCAGCACTGGAAGTACCAACGAATGAACACTTATTGTCTTTGTTGTTAATTATTATTACTGTTATTATTGTATTCTTAAACGCCCTCAGCGTAAACATAGTTTTAATGTATTGTGTAGTAATGTCGGTCCACGGATAACACCTTAACACGACGAGACTCAACGCGTGGTTCCACTTGAAATGAACAAGCATCTTTCCTTAATGGTTTGACACTTTTATTCTTAGAATGGTTAGACCCTTAGTTACTTCCTGTTTGTCGCCTGGCTTATTCTGGCCAACCCGCATATTTTTTTGTTAACAAATTATCTTCGACTTTCGTCCGCTTTGTGTGGGGTCTGGCGGCTGAACGAAGCGAGTGCATTTGTGTATACTTGTGGTGAACTTAAGTTAACCAAAGTTCGGGACACACAGTTTCTTTTCTGTTGGCCTTTTTGGCGATTGGTGAATGACTGATGGCACAGCTTGGCATATATTATTGGAAACGTCTTGCAACGAAATCTTGATGCTGTTCCTTCTTCGTGTTATGAATGGTATAGTTATTTTTTAAAATAAAATTTCGTTTTGTTACTCTCCTCCTTATTCCTATTTAGTTAAGAAATGCCCCATTATCTCTCATTGGAAAGATCAGTGCATACGGTGAATGGGACAACTCCTGATAACAAACAAGGATGAACAAGCGGCATTGGGGGCATCCATTTGCAGGTCCCAACACCCCAAAATCCTCTGTGCATTATACCTCCAAAATGATCATTACATAGTGGTAGGAATGGCTGTCAGAGTTCGGAGCGGAGTGATAAATCATTAACTAGCCATAATAACAATTAGCGACAAGAAGATTTTCTTGCGAGAACAATTGTCACCGCTTAGGCTTCTTTGACAGTCACTATATTCGGAAGGTTTCGAGGTACGATACAAAAATAGGCCAACGCACAGCTGACAAAGATCTGTACCTTTAAACCGCATCATGTCAAGTTCCTTCCCGATAGCTGTGCTCTGCATAGCTACCACTGCAGAAATACGGAAAACTTTGTTCACGTATTTATTCGCAATGACTATTTGCTTTGAGCGCATGAGCAGCTGCTCCTCAGTGCCACACATTCTTTAGCGTTTGTCCAATTATTTGGTGAAGAAGCCACTCGCCGTTAGTCGGCGACGCTGGTACCGGTGGCTCGTTTTCCTCCACCCAGTTATTCTCCTTCCTGCTGCTTACCGTTTCGTTGTTAGCGCCAACTGTCTTCGGCATGGACAAGTTCCGCTCTCGTATCTGTTCCTATTAAGGAAAGCCCAGTACTTTTCAACTTCGTTTAGCAGCAACGGTTATTAACAGCGTAGGCAATGGCTGCTGCTTGGCCACACGATACTGGGGGCCGAGGATGCCCCTCCTAGACCAACCCCTCATCGGAGCTGCTGTTATTTTTCTGATTATGTTCGTTCGTCGCTTTTCCTTTGCCCCTACTCCCCGTCTTCCAAAACGAAAAACCCAGTCGACACTAAATGAAGACCGCTTTAACTTCCGCTGTTGTCATTGCTATCGCTGTTGCTGCTGGCGCCCCTTCTACAAACACTATTGGCGACGCGCGTTGTCGTACAGGAACGCGCTAAGCACTTGTATTTGAACGGGGTAAGCCCGCTGTGGATGGCGGATGTTCAAAACGTAGTCGGCACAAAATAGAGCTTGTGGTAATTTCAGCATTAGCGGCTGTAATAACTTTTACGCATACGAAGAAGCTATCGGGACAGAGAAACCTGTATCACCGTGGATATGTGTAATGTGTGAATGTGTAATACATGTGTGCATGTCAACATACAGGGATGGGCGTGCTTCACACAGTCTTACCGTTATTTACATCGGTTACCGGCCGTGCTGCAAGGTCGAATAGCTTTGACATGAAAGCATAAAAGGTTTCTGGCTGTTACTGTTAAACCGGTGATAAATATTTCTACTCGTTGACTATGCATACGACATTTATTTTGCGCTAGGAGCCCATTGACCCCCCAGGCGCGAGAAAGAAGCTCTACTGTTCGCAGCGGGTGAGTATGAATTAGTAGAAGTGGTAGCTAAAGTTTTAATGCATTGCAGGTCTTCAGCTACTCCCTAATTTTCTCAGCGCAACGACACCGGCTCAGCGAGTATGATTGATGGCGTGCTCAACCTTAATAATATATGTAACGGGCAGAATACAGGGTCACGATGTGTTATATCAATGTAACTTTAGTAATGTCGTTATAAAGTATATATATGTCTCTATTAGATTTTAACGTTTAAATAACAAGCGAGACTGGTACCTCTATACTTTCAGTAAAATCAGAAGCTTTTAATCTCTGTTAAATATCAATTACAATAGAAAAAATATAGCTATTGTAATATTCTAGCCGGTTTGTTCAGTTGACGTGCATCAGCATAATAACTATTCTTTTAGTTCATCAGGCTAATCGATAACCGGGCTACCGCCATAGCGGGCGATTCGACGATATCAAACATGGCGCCATTCAACTGGTGGCGCGCCAACTACAGTAACCCGTCACTTGCTGTCGACTGCTAGTATTAGCGCGCTATTTTAAAATACTCGGCTCGTAACATCTGCTAACTTGCATTTCTTTCTGATAGTTAATTAGTATAATAATGCTGTAGTTTGATCGATTCGAATTGTGATTGAGATTACCACTTAGAGATATGCTATTTCGGACCATTCTAACCAACAGGACAGGCAGATAAGCAGTTCTGTCGAACTGAGGCATAAAATCAGATGGCCATTAGTGCTAAGCGGATACAAAAAGTGGCCGAACGTAGAAATCGAGCGTCCTATCCCAGCACGTCATATCACCGGACGCCCACGTGCCACGCCATACCATGCCACATCACCTAACGGTTGTTCTTCTTTACGTTTCAAATGTTAGAAGCAGAATTCGCTTCGCAAGATGCCGCTGTCACCATATTATGCACTAGTTTGGGTCTCTATTTTGTCCAGCCTATAGTATGAGCAAGACTAGCGCTGAACAAGTCAAATATCTGGACATAACCTTCTGACGTACGCGTGTTTTCGCGTACCTGATCTATGAGAAAAAGTATGAATCCCTACACCACGTAGGAACGATCTGAGATGAAAGTGTGATGTATCGATTGCAGGAATCTTCTCTCGGTCCGACTTTTCAGTAAAAAATGATCGGGAAAAAATGGATACGAGAAAAAAGTTGCACGACAACATCTGTTAGCAAATATTGCATTTACATATTTACCACAATAACTATCACTATCACTAGCGATGCTATCTTGAAATTTGGATAGATAAGAGTCTCGTACGCAATCCATAAAAATCGTTAAGCATAGGATAATTATATTCAAAGCATATGGTTTATAGATAATTTTTTACAATAGCTGTATCCGGGCGTTGGTTCATCCTCAAGCATTCGAGCAATTGCATCATAGTATGTACTCTACAGTAGACTCTACTCATTCGTATAACCATCTACATACTAGTAGCAGGGTCTCTTTTCGAAATAAGTTGATTCCTTGGCCATATTAACAAAATATCTACACTTGATATTATCCCAGCTTGGACCGAAGATCTCTGACTCTAGTGTCAAGAAATCTAACTGTTTCAATTCATATAACATTTGGAGTCGGCGTTAAGCTATACAGAATAGAGTTTTAGGTTTGGGTTTGAATACGAGCTTCGAGCTTTACGTCTAGGACAGTGTTCGACGACCACCACGGAGTCAGTTCTAAGAAGTTATAGGAACTTCGAAGGTATAGAAGCACTCTGTCAAACAAAAACCAAAACCAAGTAGTTATGCAATTTCTACTGAGACAAAGTTTTTTTTTTCTTTCTAGAATTATGTCAAAACATTTCATTCACCGTTACGCAACATATTTGTTACCAACTATCCGTCAGGGGCTTCAGTTCATTTCGTTACTGAACGCGTTAGCGTCAACCCTTTGCTTTTTTCTGATTCTTTCTCTTGGTCCGAGCTACGACTTTGTCACCACGCGTTTCAGTCATATCACATGTTGGCGTACATTTTTCCTTTGCAATCGCGCTAAAGCAGAGAGCTCAGCTCGCGTTACCTTGTGTGAATTGTCCGTCTTCCGGTTGGACAGCAGCTGATAAAAATCAGAACGGGTACCGTTGCTACCGTCATTACCGCTGCCTCCCTATCTGTTTTGCCCCGTCCCCGAAGGAAAGAACAAGGGGCGTCAAGTCCCGAACGGTCCAATTTCGGATGTCCCAAAGGTCTGTGTAGCAGCCCACTAGATCCTCATTCTCTCACACATGCACACCAATAACGCATCATATCTAAACAGTGGACACTATTATCACAGCAATCACGTGACACATTTTTTTTTGCAGTTTTTCGTTTTGTGCACCGTATATATCATAACACTCTGTATCATTTTAGCCGTCAAACAATAACTATAAATATAACGTCTCTCAGACTCTAGGCAGTCGCAGGAAGGCCGATATCCTTCTATACACGAAAACAGCTTTCCTATGCCGAACAAAACATATTGTTTTTTCTTTCGGTGTTTCAAATTACGCTATTGGTTAAGCTTTTGATTTAAGGATGCTATGCCATATTGGCGTGAGAGTTCGAATAGCAATTTCGTTAGAAGTTGAAACGTATGTTAAGGCATTGATTAAATCCAATTCTTCGTCTGTGACTACGTTTAGAAGTTGAAATAAGTATGACTTTGGCGGGTGGTATGTTTTTATACGACTAGTACTGTCATATTATTGTCGAAAGTCGCGTCTAGTCTACTTACGCCAGATATAATCTAGATGCTATACGAAATGTTACTCTATCCTTTTAATATACGTAACTTGACGCATTACGTAGAAAAATTAATTGCATCAGTAGAGGCCAAGCGTTATCGTATCCAGAACAATGATACGCGTTGCTATTAGAAGTGCAGAGATAATACTTGTAAAATAATACTCGAGCGTCTAAAGTGGCTCTATTATCAACGTACCGATCGGTACGCTGACGGTCAATCAAATACAAATATGAACTGATCCTTTAACGGACGCTGAATGCTATTTCCTATTCTTGATAGCAACGACGTCATTGGCAGACACAGTTAAGCTGTGCTTTAATTTGGGCTCCGCTGTCCTAACCTGCATCGATAACCATCTATTCCACCAAACGTCACTCACCACCAGGCAACATTGACGATAATTTTAGTCCATATTTCAGTGGCCAATGATGTGCTATTTATTTCATGCTACTTCTGCAATTGGATCGCTCTGCTTCGTAAGCTAGAGTGCTAGACGCGTGTGTCAACTGAGATGAAGTTTTTATAAATCTTACCAGCCTTACTGTCTTTCGCAACAGGCCTGCCAAATTCAGGCCGGCATCTTTTAACCTGCTAACCGCACACATCTATAGTATCACTTGATTTACGATGACAAGTAACGAACCCTAAGATTGACTCGAAGTTAAGTCCTAAGATGAGACGCGAGACAGCCCAGCTACGACCACTCATCTGTGGATGGACGAATGCATAACTATTATATAGCATTATATTAGGCACTTTCATTAAAACTTGCCAGTGTAACAATGACTGAACGGCTGACCTGTACTGCTCTGCCGTACAGGCCTACAGTACGGTTGGTGCCTCCTAATACGAAGACGGGTTGAGTTGTTGCGGACATGGCCTACAAGCACAAAGGCGTACGATTGTTGCCATCAGTATTATCATTATAATCGTTGTCTGCGTTTTTATCATCAGATATATCTGCATCCGACGTTATCCCTTTCCCCAACTTTTGCGCGTCAATCGCATGTCTTTAAAATGATACAGTCGAGTATTCGTTGTCATCTGGCGGGATCCGGCCAGCAAACCGTTGCCGACCAATGCTGACCGGCGACTGACGCCACTTCAATAGCTGCTCGTTCGTTGACGGCGCGGTGGCAGTGGTTGATCGAGCTTAAGTTCGGACGCGTGGTACGCCAGCCACGGGACGGCGCCACAATGAAGGGTTCAATTCGATTCCATTTAGTTATGGTCCAATCCAGTCGAATGGCGGCTCCTTCCTGGCCACCTGGCGGCCACGCTGACTTGTTGGCTGAATACCTCCTGACCGACTCTCGTGCAGATCGTGTCAAGGGCATCATTGTCACTTCATGGGCTACCGTTATATTATCGACAGTAACAACAGATATAGCAAACAACCGCACCATACCATTTCTGCTACTGCTTACTGCAACTACAATATTAGCACTATAATGGGCAATCGGTCATTGTGGCCATTACCAGAAAGTCAACCGTAATGCTACCATACAATACTGTTGTCTTTATTGCTAAGGCAGATTACTCGCTGCTGCCAATGTGTACGTGGGGCAGACAACAGCAGCTGCTGCTGAAGTTTCTCGCACCAGCGCAACACACGTGGGTCTATTTAGTGGCTTGATCAGGGTCTGCCGATCTGAAGTTCTGTGGGCGTCCGTGATTGTTCCGCCCGAGATTTGTCGCAAAAGACAAACGTTAGGGTCCGTCAGATTACTGGTGACGAGCCCCTATGGCAGCTGCGGTAACAGTAAGGTTATAGCGTGTGGTGGTATACCTTCGCGCGTTACGTTTCCGCGTCGAGAGAAAAACTTTAACACAAATTCAGCGAAAGACTGATTGAGTTTCTTCGCTACAATCGGCAGCAACTGGTCTACGTGCCAGCCGCTCACTCGAACCGTGTTGAAATGATTAGAACTAGTCTAGCAGCGCACTACATTGTAGACACGATCTTGTTGTTTACTTTCAGATCGGTCTTATCTCATATTTTCCGTTTTCGGAAACTCAAGATAGGTACAATGCGGGGAGAATGTTGAGCTCTCTCTAAAGTAGAAATTATATATTACATATGCTTTACATAATGATGACGCCAAAAAGGATTTCCATACATCGGCTGACTTATAATTAAATAATTGAGAATTTTTGGCCAATAAGAGACTACTTGTACGATTAGCCTTACAGCTGCTATGCTCTGAAAATAAATATAGCTTATGCGACATCACCAGTGGCGTGCGTATATCCGCCTGACAACGGGCACAGCTCTTGATTTGGGCCTATTTGACGTCAACTCAATGCTTACTCGCCGATTGGTCATACGCCGTTGTCCTTTTTCCATCTCCGTTTCCGGCACCACCTTCTTGGATAGATCCGCCCGGCTGGCTCGAGTCTCGGCGAGACAGACCAAGCAAGTTTCTGTAGTTATTGTTGATGCCGCAGCTACTGCAGTTCTGTTTTTTCATAGCTATCGTCACTTAGTACGTACAAAGTCGTGCACGATTAGTCGTGAGCGAATTGGTACGTAACTATCGAACAGACAGACAGCCCCACGGAGGCGTTAACGTTGAATGAACACTGCCACTAGCATTGTCGTCTCCAGCATCACTCAACGCTGGCCATTGCTAGAACAGCAGCAGCAAGGGCAAAAACTGATTCCCGCTTTCGCTTTCGCATTTAGCTACTGTACCAGTAGAAATGGAAAAACTAATAATTATACCAATAATGAACATCAGTCGGCTATATATTTATATATACCGTATAGCTTAGCACGTGATCATTCAACAGGTGGAAGCTTTCGTTTGGACAGTTGAATTGGCCGAGCTGAGAGTAACTTATTTTATTGTGCTATAAATTATTCTAGCAGGTGGCCGGGTTTGAGTCCGCATCCATTAGCAACGATGCTTTTGCATTGCACAGTGCGCCAGTTTGTCTTAGTACAATAAGACCAGGTTTCCTTGTGGCACCTTGTCCTGATCGTACGCATGAATATATTTCTTTTACCTATTTCATCCATCTGAATACATTGCAAAGGACATGTACCTTACTTTAGATGCAATCATGCAGTATCAAAGCTACTGCAAATTTTGGCCACATTTAACCTTGTGATCTCGTACCCCACAAGCCGATTCCCGCAACCTTTCAGGTAACTGCTCCACTGCAATTTGTATTATGTTGTTACGCTCCGATGTCCTCTCCTTGACATGATCCTATCGAACGCTAGTCATATGTACAACAAAAACAATAATTATAACCAGCGTTCACAGTTACGGCTTATCGCCCAAATTTTTCCCGGTGTTATTTCGGGCGCTATTCTATCCGAAATTCACTGTCTGCCAATCCGTCCAGCTCTCGCGAATAGCACTACTATAAGGCCACCGTTGCTTTTTGTGATGACGATAGTTAGCGAACGGACGTAAAAAGCGTTCTTCTACCGGAAATAGGCCTAAGTTGTCGCCGATGATTTTGCACTGACTTTGTCTCGATGCCTGCCTTCCCGATTGACGTTTCCACTGCTGCTCTTCGTAATAACTATGATTTTACTGCTAGCAATTATCATTACAATGATCGACTGCGACCTGTCTAGTATTTTTTCTGCCGGTTACCGGCTGCTTCGTGCAGAAGATAACCATAGCTGATAGTGTACTGGCCTTTGACGCCGGTGCAGGTATTCTTCAGACTCTGCTGATGCCGCTACTCCGGAAAAACACTCTTATAAATCACAACAGTGAATGACACGAAGCAGCAACGCTGAAAACAAGACTTTGCAGGCTCAAAGCGAAACATTTTTCTGGTGCATTCTAGTTCAGGGTCACCGCCAGTCAATTTTGGAGGTAAATGCGTAGCAAGTCAAAGTCGGACGATATATAGGAATGATTGTTGCCGGGAACAAACCGCCGGTCGAACGGTCGGTTAGATCAAAGTGGAGAGGTCACCTATAATAAGGGCGGTCATACGACCACCTTTATTATAGGTATAGTTGTTCATGTCTCGCTTGACAAATTTGAAAACTCTGGAAAAAGCGCAAAGACAGCCTATTTCTCTTATAGGCTGAACTGGAGCTCAAACGTTTTACTGCAAACATTGGCTTATACCCAAAGTAGAACAGACAGACGAATGTCTGTCTTATTTCCGCGGGTGAGCGTGACCCACAACAAGGAATTGATGACATGACAATAAGCAAGCATTTGCCGGTCGATTGCGATGGATGCATAAAATTTGCTACGCAGTCCCAAGGTACCCGGTCATATAGTTTTAAACAATCTGTGTGTCGTTTTTTTCTAGCTTGACAAAAATCTACGAATCGAGTAATCAAAATGAACTATATTACAAGTATGCTATATAAACACAGTGAGATAGCCTGACCCGTATATGTACCCGCAGTATCGATTCATAAACGATTTTTCACTAACGAAACTGACATCCGAATATATGTAACATATATAGCATATATCATGATTGCAGCTCTTTCCAGTCGATACGACCGTCAGCTAATATAATTATTGTATGTTCACTAGTATAATTACGTTATCTAGCCACTTCCGGGAAACTTTAGGCGAAGTACGAAATTCTCTCTGAGTACTTACCACACTGACTCCTAGATGGCGTGCATTCTCGTTGTAGTATTTGGAGGAAGCAAGACGCGCGGCTTGTAGTGCGTGCGTGATGTGTAACGCCGAAGCGTCGAACCGACCATGATTTTTGACGCCATGTTTAAAATCACCTATGTGCCCATTTCCTCCGCGTTTAAACGAATCTGTGGGATCGAGAGTGCCAGAGTGGCCGAGGCCCCGGATCTGCTCGTTAATCAGGTTATGCGTTTTCGGAACGGACATTGCTGCTTTGATGCCCACAGCAGTGCCGTCGAGAGTGCCTGGACCCTGTTTCGGCGCGTGGTTCTGACAGTAAACCTCTTGATCATCCTGATTCTGTAGATTGTTAAAATAGGTCTTGAGGGTCAGCTTTGTCCCACATATTTTGCATTTGAAACAACCTTGGTGGAAAAAGGTAAAGTCTTTGAGGGGACCAACTTTGTCCACGGGGTAGACCGTCGTCCTACATCGGAGACATTTGAGATCCGGACCGGCCATGGTGGCCAAGACACTTTGGCAGGGAGCTTCTGATTACGTCTGTTTACTGTCGTAGAGTAATATCGTGTGTTCACCACTGTAAAGTCTGTTTAGGTTATTCGTTTCGCCTGTTCTTTCTCCATCGATTTTTGTCAAGCCTCACCTCACCACGTCTCCCGCTACATTCACTTGTGCACAGCTGTATAGTACAGCCTCAGATCGCGCTGCTGAGAACACGATCCTAGTATCTCCCAGTCACTCAGTACATAACAGTATCCCTCACGATTGTCATCCACGTTCACTCTACATGTAAATCCCGTACAGGCTTTGATTAAAAGGAAGTAGAGTAAGTTAATCCGCCCGCCCGTCCGTCCGTCCGTCCGTCGTATCTTCTACTCGTGTTGATAGCATCCAATATCCGCCGAAGGCAATAACCAAACGAAGAGTGACCAATGACAATCTGATTAACTCAGAGAAAATAAAAACAACAACGTCGAAAATTACAATAATAACAAGGCAAATTTCCCGTTGGCGCTGTCACCAGTATGCCACCAACGACAACGACTCGTCTGCCTCAGTGTACTATAGACTTGATTATAAACTCATCACAGATCAGAAGTAGAAATGACTTCCCTACAGGCAACCTGTCGGATCTCTTTTGGACCTTAGTACGGTCCTTGTTGCTTCGCACGCGTGACACCGGCTTTCTCAATCCTTTACTAGCTACTACTTCCTTCACACGCTATACACGCACAAACTTAGCAGGCTAACCAGCTGAGCTGATTCGGATTCAAACACCTCGGTATAGTGGGCGGGAGACGGCATACAACTACAGCTTTCACAAAGTCCATTTTTTTCATACTATCAAGCACTCGTACAGCATTGTACGACGGCGTAGAACCGCTCACCGATTACCGTGTTCCTCGTATTCAGCTGATGATGCTGCCGCAGTATTGGTGGTACTCGTGATGGCGTTGGTGGTTGTTGGTGATGGGCACTTCAGCCACTTTGGCCACTTGGGCAGGGTCGTTGCTTCTGTCGCGCTGGCTGCGAACTGCTGCTGTCATTTCCTCACGCTCGGTCAACCCTCGCCTCACGTATTTCGGAGCGCCGGCTGGTTCACTCTCCCAGTCGAATGCTGCTGGTGCTTATGCAAAAGCTGATGCTGGCAGTGGCAGTGCTAGAACCAACGACCGAAAGCCGTTGGTTGCCAGGACAACAAGCAGTTAGTCCATAAACGTTCCTTCTGTTGTGGCTGCTGCGGCCACTAATACCGCTGCCGGTACTGCTGCGGCTGCCGTAACCTGCGCGCACGTCAGTTTTCGGACGACGCGACCAACCAGCCATTGAAACAGCCAAATAACCAACAGCTCAACAAAGCAAAATCATCAGTAGCATCCGAATAGTGCTTCTTTCTGTCACCGCGGGCATGACATTGCTAATGGAAAAAGGACTGCCAGCAACGGCAAACTGCGCGGGCCCGATATCTCGAAGGATGGAGTTGGGAGTGCAGGAATATGTCTGAATGGGACACAGCGGCGGTTAGCAGCAATCTTCATTTAAGGCTTAAGTAGATCTATAGTTGACGTATCGAAAAATTGACGTGATGCGGATTATTGATCATTAAAGGTAAAGGCGCAATCTTCTAGTTTAATTATGTTGTTCGTATATTATGTACTTGAGCCGAAATCCCTGGAACATCTTCAGTGCTACAGTACGGGCAAACTAAGCTCCCTATAAGGTGACACCAGCTAGAATAAATGAGAAATTTTCTTCCAAATTGTTTGTCTCGCAGGACAAGCGTTTTTGATTCGACGTCTTTGATATAGCAAGACTTTGGTACATCATAAAAACTGAACGTGTTCCATTTGGATGATCGGCAATAGTATTAGGCGGTTTTGTTGCGATAAAGTCATCGTTACAAGGGTATGAACAGGAAAAAAAAAGAAAATGTCCTGCCGTTATAGTCGTCAAGGTTAGTAGCTTGTTTTTCCTCACAGGAGACGTAAGCAAGAGCCTCGTTATGCCTAATTGACCCGTGACGGCAACGATCCCAGCGGACCATATTAATTACCGTAACGGTACTGAGATGGAGTAATCCTCTGCGAAAGCTCCAACAGACCCAAGAGAAATTTATCTCTTCACTGTTCGCTCAAACTTGCACATTTCTTTTAAGCATAATTAAGTGTATACTCTTTGCCTCATCGTTTCTTTACTCAGTAACGTTTGTAGGATAAACGTAAGTACCTCTAATTCAGTACAGCTTCTTATTACTAAATACTGTGCACCGGGATTATGCTTATCTGCAACACTGGTTAGGGAACTGAGAACGCGTTTGATAACTAAGGAAAAAATGTTCCCATTTTCTCAAAAAATTGGGCAGTATTTTTTGACGCTGGATGCTGGGCGGTTTATATAGATCTCGCACGTCCCCTTTAAACAAGGAAGTTCTGCTGTCTGAAGAAGACGTTTTAACAGTATCTAACCTGTTAGTCAACTTAGAAGATTGTCTTCTAGCCATGTTCAAATCTTCCTTGATAAAACCCAACGTTGGAGCTGTAAGTTTAATGCGAACTTCATATGCTACGGCCTCCAGGACTTCATTTTCTATGACCAAGTAAGGAAGTATACTGTTTAGGCAGCCCGGATAGCTAACGTTGTCTAAGAAAATGGCGGTATGCTATCGTGCATTTAAATGCCATTCATTCGAGAAGTCAATTTCAAAAAAACAGATAATTCATCCTATACTAAGTGTTATTATGGACTCCTAAGTTCTAGTGAGAATGTAATTTCACTTACTATTAACATCAAAATGTGTTTCGTTTGCCACAGTAAAATTTCCCTGGATTTTTATCGAAGATTATGCCAATATGAAAAGCGCGGTCTCATAGTGTATCTCTGAGCAGAAATACCTGCAAAGTGCCAGACCGAAAAACCTATAGGCCCCCCTGTGGCTAGAAAAGAATAATAACTAATGAAATGCTCTTGAGTAATCGTATCAACATTAAAAATTCATAGACTACGGTTCTTTATCGTTATAGGTGTGCTGGCGTGTGACTGTAATAAGGCTCCCAATGTTTAAATCGACGATAAGCAACCTTAGAAATAGGGTTGAAATCTAAAAATCCTGTTGTTTATTCTTATTTAAGTCATAGCGACGTGCTCTATAGATAAATATAGATACTATAATATGCTAAAAATAGCGAAGAAGAAACCAAGTATATATGTCTACGTCACCTTCCATCAAATTCTGTCAATTGAAGAAAAAATATGTGCTTATGTAACAGTCCCTATTAAATGTTAGCGCAGCAAGGTGTCATTCATGTCGGTACGCATTTCAAAATGGCGCCATTTAATATAATGGGATGAAAGCGTTTGATCATAAAACACATACGACCTGTGTTCATTAACAAAAAATGATACCTCAAGCTGGTCTCAGATCTGAACCTTCGTGTCCCCGGGACGTTAGTTGCGCGTTTACTGGTTTATTTTTGTTAATATCTCCTTTAAAGCTATGTTACAAAATTATATCAGAAACAATTTTTAACAAGTGCGCAGATATAAAAACGCTCCAAATTAGCAGTTGTTGACTTCATCTATTCAGGCCCCGGCTACATTGTATTCGTGGTCCTGTTCGTTGTCCAGCTAGAACGCTAAAGCAGATGATATTTGCACACGCATCTATTTGTCAATTTTAGGTATCGTGGAAGTGTGACACACTTGTACGCTGATCATGTGCGGCCAAAATTATTAATTTTTATTCAGAAAAAAAAACACCTTATAATATAAAAACTTATAATTTCGTCCGTCCTTTCAGTTGTGGACACATAGAGATCGCAAAAACAACATTAGGTTGTGTTTATTTTTTTTCGAACGCATAAGTCTTATAACGTGCCACGGTATAGTATAAAGGATTAATGTAACCGCGTGCTGAGATTTGATTTTACAGATTCAATACAACGGATATTCAACAAGTTCCTAACTAATGAGAGTTCTCTAATTGTCTGCTATTGTTTCCAGGATAGCTCGATTGAGCCACTTAAAAGTAAGACAAAACTTCTGTTTACAACTGTTTTATTCAAAATTTAATTCGCAATGGTTTTGGGTAATTGATTTGTTAAATCTATGAGCGGTCTATTCAGAGGGGGTGAACATCGCAAGGGTCAATGTATTCGAACACCTAAAAATAGGAATTGGACTATCGCATTGGAACCCTGCTTTGGAGTCTTCGTTGGATTGGAAAACAACTTTAGACTATTCATAGGCACAGGACAGGAGTAGGCACAGGACAGTGGTTTAGGGTCGAGGCAGGCGCGAAAGGAAATTTTCGCAACGCGGACGTTACCAGCACGGACGTATCCAACTTGGACCAGTGATGAATCCAGGTTCATTATCAGTCGCAGGACCGTTTCAATTTCAGTTATTAGTAACGTCGTTTATGAGACAAAACTACAAACAAATATACCAATTATTTAGCTGATAACTTCTGGGTCTAATGGCCGTTTGAATATACAGTTGAGCTTTTTTCTTGTGGGTACTATTGGTATTGATGCAACAGAAATAATTGCGTCCGCCAATCTCGTGAGCGTCAATCTTAACGAACAGTTATGGTATCTGATGGGAGGTGTAATTTTTACTTGCGCTGCCAACGTCTAATTCATGAGTATGACAAAAGCAGCACGGAGCCTCAGAGAGACTCAAACTTGCCAGTCAGATCGAAAACTCGTTTCTTCGAAGAACGGGAGCTAGATCAACCGTATAAAACGTTCCAGCGTACTAAGAGCGAAGGTGTAAGGCGTACGTAGCTTAGTCTGATTGAAACATCATACGGTATACCGTTCGATAATATTGCATTATATCTTTCTTTAAAGTAAAATATAAATAAATAAGTAACTTGTTTATAAAGAGATATCTAAGAGTGCGTGTATCTGCTAGTTACGGTTCGAAGATAGAAATCCTCCTCTAGTCGTGGTTTGGGAACCTGAGGTCAAATAAAGTAGAAACCATATATAAACGGTTGAACAACTGAAGTACTATTTCTAAACGAATTTTTGTAGCTTGTGCCTTTTTGTTAGCGTTTTAGCGCTACTGGCTAGTACGAAAGTTGTTACGCTTACTATGTAAACATGCAAGGAGGAACCTTAACAATGACACGAAGTGAATCTGTGTTGGGGAAGCTTTGGCTAGGAGCAAACGTTTATGAAAAGGTCGGTTGGTTTTGAATGTAGAAAGGGGGAAGAAAGCGAACGTGGCAAGGTGGTCATGAAACGACGGAGCTCTGCGCATTGACGACATCTTCGAAAGGTTCTTATGAAACTAAGTTCTGTGCTTAACCGTTCTATAGCAGTCCATTTAGCCTGTATGTAAAATGCGTACTTGATTTGCGATATAAGTGTCCGTATAATAAAGTGCTTTTTGTCAGATAATATGAAAGATCAGGACCTAACAGTGGCAGTGAAAACAGCATTGCTTGTCACTAAGAATTTTGTTAAGGACACCTCAGATTCACATTCACAAAGTTCATTTGCAAGGTTCACGAAACACCTTCAGTTGTCACTTGGACTTTAGGCTCAAGATGCAAATCACTACATTTTTTAAGCTCGTTTTCTGTTGGAGGATCTTGAACTCATGAAGGTTGCAGTTGCAAAAATGAAGCCGGTAACTCATATTGCGTTCAGGACGGCACGGGCTATTTTTTCCGCACTATTTGTTAAAAAAAAATATTTTGAACGCGTTATTCGCCCGTGCATACGTCTATAGATTATGAAACAGTATTCGAAGTTGTTAACGCAGTTTGGTCTAGTTCCTTATTCATTCATACATGGTACTCGTTGCGCATTTACGTACCTCAGGCGTGTCACGTTTCCTTTTGTACGGATATAATTTTCAGTTTTCTTTCCGGTTTAGCGGCCAGCACGCTTCCATGACAAGCAATATATCGCCAGCGAATCGTCTGCCTCGTTGTATTCTTCTTATCATTCTCAATTTTACTTTGTCTTTTTTGTTCTGCTCAATTCACAACTGCCGAATTTACAGATGCATTGCATATAAATATCAGTACATTATTTCAAACAATTGTTGTATATCTACAATTTTGCTAATATTCTTGACGCGTTTCAGCACTACATGGTATTACTCTATTTCCATTAATATTACACAATCTAACTTTTACGCTAACGATTGATTGCATACGCGTTTCAAATGCAAGGAGACGCCCCTCCTACATCGAGATATAGTTCGGTTATACCAATATATATAACACTAGTACAGGATGACGCCCCGCAGTCGGCAAATGCGCAAGCAGTCGTATGTATTATTTTCTGTCATTTTTTGTTGTAAGGGTCGTTCACAACGTGCGTGTTCGTACCCAGAGCCGCCTGTCGCCGTTACGTGGCCAGCATTCACCCTCATTGTAATCTGGCGGGGGTTCAGGGTTGGCTTCCCTTTCCGACCACTCGACTATTCACGATAGATGCTGTAGCGAGCCGGTGCGATTAAGCGATACTCGGGAGTCTGGTCGAGGTAAGGTGCCCTCAGCTCCAGCGGCCGTTGGCGGCCGCGAAAGCGTTCCACCCTGTAGCGACGATGAGGCCCTAAGGCGTTCCTCCATAGCTAAGACACTGTCTTCATACTCGCGACGCGCTGCGGCTCGCGCGTCAATCCACGTTAGTATTGCCGCTACCAGTTGAATAATGACACCGACAACGGCAAGCATGTACGACCATCCGAAATAGTTCCAATCGACCTGCGATAGAACCAATGAGATAAACAATTCAGCACAGAAAATATAATAGCGAAAATGTAGTATTGCATAAATAAATAATATACAGTGACGGCTGTCGCAAGCAGCTAGAAGTATTCAGGAGTTTTTACCACTTTTGTTAGATAAATGCACCAGCTCGATATGTAGTAGGTAACATGTTTTTATTGGGAATGCCCAGTGCCAGTCGTTTTTGCTTGCCAGCCAACGAGAATAAACGGAAATTGTAAAATTAATAATAATAATTTCTAGCTTTGATCTGATGTTGTCCACTGAATCTTGGAGAACGGTGCGCAGACTAATGGTCAGATACAAGGTGGTCGCCTCTTACTGTATAATTGACCAGGTTGGACCTCAGCTCAAGAAATTTTTTTAGGAATCCTAGGAAGGATTTATGTTTTATAATAAATTGTTGCAGCGGTTTATAGCGGTTTTAAAATGCTCATAGTTAAAAGTATGCTTCAAAACTTGTGAACCAATGTGATCTCTAAGGTTATTTCTCAATACGGTAATATAGCTCTGAATTGAGATAAATTATTTGGGCAATATTGACGTTTTGCATAGCCAGGTGCCGGTGGTAGGGATACCACCGGTTGACCGCGAAGAAATGTTTATTAGTCATTGTTTATGTTTGAGTAAAACATATCGTATAGTGAAAGTCATTTGTAAACGATGCCTAAACGTAATAGAGCTTCCGGCAATTTTTGCGGTAAACTGGCACGTTGAAAAGAAGGAAAAAAGATTAAAAACCAGAAAATTGCCGACACGAACCCTTTGAGGTATAAAAGCTTCTTATATATACGTCTGATAAATAATTTAGAGCGAATACGCATTTTCAGTTAAATGATTTACGAAACTGATCGCCTTTTCCCCTCCACGTCAAAAGATGGTTGACTTATCAAGACCTTTTTTACAGCACTCAGGTGCCTTTGCTGGAGGATATAAGTAAATTATACCGATGTACTCCTCTGTATTGTCAATATAGTCCTTTGAAGGTACTAAATGCCCTCTCCATAGTTACAATGAAGAACTTAGTTACAGGCGTCATGCATGTAGAATCGCATGATGAACGACTTTTTCTTATCGAGTAACACTTCTTCTTAGGTATCGACAAATCACTTCTGAAAGTTCTCCGTACCGAGGCACGTACGGTGTTACCGCCACTTGCGCATCTCGTTTTTCTTTTTGTGAAGCTTCCTTTTTGCCTATGGATCACACACGACGACGGCCTTTACATGCCTTTGGGCTAAGTGAAACACAACCTGATGCTGCTGAGTTAACCTTTACAGCAGATGTTATAACGTCAGAAAATCTGGTCGATTTGCTACGCTGTCGCCATGCACGATTAGTAAGCACAAATTTTCTCAAGAAGAAAAACTTAGGGGTTTGAAATGAAGCTATTCATAGCTATTTTTTATACTATGCCGTATTAGTGAACCGTGAATTTCACCCAGGCTAGCAATTTGTTTTAGGAATAACATCATAATTGGCTCTAATAGATTCTCTCTAATGGATGTGACGGTTCACTAGTAACGAATTTGCTTGCTAGGGTTACGAACAAATGAGGCCGCCTAGATTTGAAACCGCTCGTATATACACTTCGTTCCATGCTGGGACGGGCCATTTGTCTGAATCCTACATACGGCTGAATCTAACATACAGCTTGAAAAATGTGATTAAGTAATGCTTGGTCCGAGTAACTCGTATTGTACGCACCTGTGGTATGTAGTCGTTGGTGAGATCACCTAACGTTCCAAATACGATGATAGCAACAAGGGTACAAACCATCGAAGCTAGAATGAGACCTGTAGTAGCACGCAACATCTGCACCTCCTTCTCTTGCGGGAAGCAGATGTTGAGAGCAAGAAGGACACCGCAAGCTGCAATCAGCAGCCCAAACCCGATCGTGAAAAAGATCTGAACCGCCACGAAATACGGCGCCTCGAGCAATGGTCGCAAGTAGCGATATTCTCGATCGAAGATCCATCGACAGCCCCTGTTATCATTGTCGAAACGAAGCAGACGTACATACCTGGGCATCGCATCCGACACAGACAAACGAAAAAGAAACGTATCTACATCAATTAACGTAAGCAAGGAATAATTTTTCATATCGTATTCGATATATTATTCTTTAGTTGACATCTTCAGAGGGTTTCGAATCTCCTGTTTCAGAAATACGTCATCAAAACAGGACAATGGTGTGCGTGCGTCAATAAACGAGATGAAAGTAGACAGGTATCGCTTCCGAACAAGCGTCGCCAAGGTGCTACCAGAAATCAAGTTAGCAATGAACGATACAGCTGTTCTGTGTTTCGTAAGTTTTTGGTTGGAGCAAAGAATGAGTGCTACTGAGGCAAAATGACGCAGTGACAAAAATCGTCTTAATGTCACACTGCAGAAGGTTCTTTTTTGCTTGTGAGATTCGAAATGCACAAAATGTGGATTGGATGAAATCCACTTAGTGACATCTTATTATCGAACGGTATCATGATCGCTCTTAATGTTCGCGAAGATCGTGGAAAGTTACGCGTTCTATTTGATACTGTTTTCATAGGAAATCCAAAAGGAGCACGTTATTTTGTCATGGGATGGCTCTATTCCGTTTTCACCTAGAAGAGAGTAGACGTCTTGATAGGAGCGCTCGGTTAACTATAAACGATCATATTTTAACTGTAAAACTAATCACTAGCATCATTTCACTGTTCGATCGCTCAGAGAAGCTACTTACAAGCAATGAATTTATAGCTAATATTATGAGCTTTTTCTCCTAGGAAAATAATAACTAAGAAACTGTTTATGCACATATTGTATTTTCGCTATCATGGCGAACAAGGTCGTTAAACCTTTCCAACGATGTTTGCAAAATTTTCAAGAATAGGCTTCCCTACGAAATCCGTTTCTCATGAGTTTTTCTTAACTGCAAGTCGAACGATATCACTCTATCATGTAATAACAGTAGTAATAATGACAGGTGTGGTTAAAGAGAAAAAAACAAAGGCGGACACAATATTTTGTAGACGTCATTTTTAAAGCAATCTGCGTTTTTTTTTTCGAAGGAGACAGATGATCAATGTGAATCCATTGCGCATTCGTTCAATAATTCGCGCCATTATTTAGTCACATTGGCATTTATTTAGTTGTAGATAAAAAAAAAACGTGTATTCAACTATTCGAAACTAGCTTGATTAATCAATACCATTGTAAATTTGCATTACCGTAGCTGAAGAGAAGCCTAAATGAAAATTTCTCCATTAATGTCGCATTTAATATATATAATACGTCAAAATATTTAATATAATATATTTGATGATAATAAATAAATATCGCCTAATATTCCTACATTTTTGTGTCCTTTAGTATTCAAATTTTTCCTTCCTTTGTGACCTTCCACAAAGCTTAGGCTTGTCCGAACTGACCTCAGGGTTACGCATATACTGAAAGAAGGCGTTGTAACATAAACGTATATTTGACGTGGGCGAGTAAACTGGAAATTGGTATGCACATATAGTTATGAGAAAATTTTGCGTGTAGACAGATACATATTAGATTGTTCGAAGTTGTTTCACGAATCGAATTTTTTTAATAGTCTTAAACTACGTGTCGTTAGTAGACCAGATGTGTTAAATATACACAGCAGGCCTTTGCCTATCTATTACAATGAGATAATGATGAGTTTTTAATAAAAAGGCTAGCATTTATTGCTAAAAATCAACGCTTAACGATTAAATTAAAATAGATCTTCTAAACGTAAAAGCACTGGTAAAATCCACAGAAGATTGATGCGAGTATCCAGTAAATAGACATTTAGCGAAAAAAGGGCTTTTGGTGATGCAGTCATTTTAACAGAACCTAAAACGTTGAAGACTGCAAAAGTGGTGACTACACCTTAGGATCTTAAACAAAACAACGAATTAGAGTGGTTATGGAAAAGCTTGAACAAAGCAGAGAATGGGTAATGCATCACTGTCAGCACGTTATGGTTCCTTAAAGTACGTTTCATGAAACTGTTGCGGAAGCATCTGAAAAAAGAAATGGAGAAAAAAGCAAAAGTAGATTTTTCTCGAAATGAGTCTAGAATAGATGGAAACACGTGTGACGTACTATGAAGAGATTTAGAACAGCCTTTACCTGCAAAAAACCTGTTTAAGGCACACCATCATCATAGATGGGATATGAGCCAGTCTGTGCAGCCTTTCAGGAAAAGTTAAGCAAAAAATTCAGCTTTGAGGGCAGCGCCAAATAGATTCTGGAGAAGCCCATACTCGAAGTGATATCGGGTGAGTTTGCGGGATATTGCCCAAATAGGAGACCCCTAGTGCTACAGAATATTTCAAATCTTTAAAGAGCTTCATGAGTATCTAGCGCACCAATCTATGGCAGATAGTGTAATTACTCGACGACACTGTACGACTTCATCGCCACCCTTCGATTGTGGCCTGTATCAAATTAAACGGAATCGAACGACGAGTATTATATTTTCCAGATTTAAGATATTTTAATTGTCTCCATGCTTTAAAGGAAGTAACACGTGACGTAAAATATCTACTGCGTCAAATACGTCATTGGTAACGAAATTTTCGCAAATCATAATCACACGCCTGCTAAGTAACCTCCACAGAGCCGACTTCATTGTGAAGGCAACGAAAAATGCATGTAACATACACGTGGTTCTCTTTCAACATAGGACTCACAAATTAATAAACTTTTTTTTGGCCTATAACTATTGAATCTATGAGCTTATTTTTCCAACTTGGAACCTACCGCTCTATTCATAATATGCATATTTGCGAAAAGGCTTATTATAAATTACCCTCTCTATCAGGACCTTCCGCTCATTTGGGTCAAACATGCTGAGATATATTCTACAATAATCTCATACATTAGATTTTTATCTGTTGCTTCTTTATAATAGGGCCTGCACACGCTTTTGCTATGTCTAAATGTTAGAAGCTAACGGAAATTAGGCTTGTAGTTAGGACGGACATAGTCTAAGGGCTGAAGCATAACGGGTAATGAATCCGAATTGAAAGAGCTCAGCTTTAATTAGAATTAAAGCGCAGGTTGTATGAATGTCGACCAATGTTTCCGCGCTGAATGAACCTTTACCAAGCATAAAAATTCCATTCTGGCCCAAAATCGATGGTCCACGTTATTGCCAGGTTCAACGTGGTTTCTGAAAAATCTGAGGAAGGCTTTCATGGGGCAAACCGGAAGATACCCAGTAGAGTTTACATATAAAGGACTCAAAAATGCATCAAGCTAGCTTGAAAAACCATTTCCCATATACCTAGGTTTTTATCCGAGAAGTTAACAGCCGTTTTAGAGAGGAAAATATTAACTGTCAATTCGTCATCCAAATAACGTCCAGTGCTTAGGCTTGCTAAGACTATTCGCGCCGGATTTTTGCATTTTTGGGGCTTTTGAGCCGCTGTCATCCCGAAATCTAATTCCGTTGCAAAATCGAAATTTTTTGCATGTAGTACATTTGAGCGCCACAAAGTATGTCGCCACCTACAAATATTGCTTGATGCACAGCTACTATAATCGGTGAACTAAATCCCAAATGGAAGCTGTAATCCCGGTATGATCATCAGGAACGATATTTATAGCGTATACAGAAAAATTCATTGAATTTTTGCCTTGACACAGCTTGAGGGAAAAAGCATCAGAAAAAAAACCCAATTTAGGTGCTGTACCCTGTATATATATTATTAAAGCTTTACTATTATTGCTACGGGGACAGCCCACGCTGTATCAAAAGGAGAAACAAAGCCAGACAAATTAAATATAGGCTTGACTATAACGTTTCCAGTCACATGGTCAATAAGGAGCATGCATTTTCGTGTTTGAAAGTTTTTACTAATTAAAATAAATATAGGTTATGTATGCACGTGCCTAAATCTTTGTGTAAGATGCATTGTTACCTGTAGTGATCGTCGAGGGGACTATCAAAGCACACTTCCCATAGTCCTCTTCGTCGGAACTTTTTAGCACCGGGATGAATGGCATCATTGACAAGCCAGTATGGCGTGCAAAACGCTACCGTGATGAATACAAGAGCTAGCAAAAGGGTAGCCGCCGAAAGAAGATTAGACCTCGGCGAGTATCGTCGTGGCATTGGGGTCAGCACCATCCTGGACGCCGGCCGATTAAAAATCATCTCCTCCTCTAGAAAAATCCTGGGCGGGTAATCTATATTCCGGCCGTCCGCTTACAGCAAACACTGATTGTACTAGACAGAACGAAACTTACGAAGCACCCATGCCTATTCATTTACACAATGGACTGCGCGCGCATACGAAACAAATTCACAGTAAGCCTCCTTTTATTCGCTTCGATATCGCAGACGAGATGCCATGTTTAGCGAAATCGTATTGGCTAGTCGTTAGACGTTACTTCAAACACAGATCTTTACGCATCGAAGGCTGAGACGCAAATGAGAATGGTGCTATGGGCTGCGCGAGCTGGTTGAAGGTTAACTCCAAGAGCCCGTGAAAGGGGAAACAGGACAGTTCCTATTATTTTTTAATATAAGTTTTTTGCTTAGAAGAAATTGGCTAAGCTTTCAGAGTTCCGTATGTTTGGGAAGGTACGAGGCTTTCGACAACGTCGGCGATGCGATGGCAACATTGGCAGCCCTCGTCAGGAAACAGCCTTCAAGTATGCAGTTCACCCTCCCTCCTAGAAATCCGTGCATCGCTGCGAACAATACTTCCATCGTCGTCTCACCAATAAGCGGAATGGAATAAAGGCAATGTGAACATTGCCCATCGCTACGGTAGTGGACATGCAGATGCTGCTTGAACAGAAACAGGCGCGATAGCTACGATAAGAGGAAGCAGCGATTTCTTGTGATTGCTCACCTTTCTGTTGCATCAGTCACCCTCAGAAAAGATCGAGGAGGGGGCGGAACTGCGCGGAAAGTAGGCAGCGCCACGCAGAACAACAACGTCGATGCTGAAACTTCAACGTCGAAGCAAGTTGTCGCGGGAATACTAAAACAAATACTCATAGAAATGGTAGTAGCTGTTCTTGGACAGTACAACGGTAAGTAATCATAGTTCAAAAAATCCTAGATTCCCTCGACTTTAGTTGACTGACAGCTCACTCGTTACTAACAGCGTGTAGTGATATGCAGCCATGATTGCGGTGCAAGGTGTGGGGGAGTCACGCGATCTCCCGGGTGTTGAGCCCAACTTCTTCTCGTCTGCGGTGTTCGTTAACACTATGCGCAAGCACCACTGCTGACGATGCACGAATGAAAATATGGCCAGGAAGACATGCGACCAATAAAAGCTAGCTCACAACGGCCATTGAATTCGTGAATGATTAGTTTTCAGCCAAGAGGCTTGTCTGAGCTGGACAGAGCGCCCATCGAACCATGTCATGAGACTCTTCGGAGGATCCGTTACCGAAACGTTGCACAACCGTCAGCAAAGGGGTAGACTTATCACTACTATGGTCACAACAAGAACAGCACTAACATCATTAGTATTACAATAATTCTTTGAAAATATTGTTTTTCTAGTTGTTCATTGCATAGGCCTAGCAATGACCGGACGTTTATTCGAACGAAAAAGCGTTCTGGACTGAAGTCGGATTGAGTGGAGGACAAAATGGTTTGCAGTTTTTACGACATCTCGTGACAATTATAGAACCTGGACATTGAGATTGTGAAGATCACCAGCTACAAGATATAGGGTCACCTTTGTTTAAATCTCTGGCATTGTAACTATACTATTTGATGTCGTATTTGATATAAGAATTTGAATTTATAAGCATCTTATTTTGATGGATATAGGGCGAAAAGTCCTTCAAATAATCGTCCAGAAAATCATTTCAGTTAATGCGTTGGCAATAACTATAAAGGATTACAATTAAACCGATTTCTGAAGATGATATAAATGGACAATTTACAGAAAATTAGCTAGTAAATTTTGCGCTTAGCTTCACATCATTAGTTGATAACTTAGAAAAAAGAAATTACTATATTAGGATGAAAAGTGACCTCTGCTGATTTAAATTTTACCGCCCTGTGTTGAACAAATGGGACAGCTTTACACCTCAATTGTGCTACAATACCTTCAGCACAAATTAACGTTATTGAACGTCCCAAAGCTTACCGCGAGCATATATCAGTGAGTTATAAAAAGGAACTTTTTCTTAGTTTTTTTCTAAAATAGTACGTATGATTTCATTCGTCATTTTATAGACCACCGTGTTTCCTTTGTCCAGTGCATCTTTAGAGTTGTAACGTATTCTTATTTCTTCCCACAAAGGCGCTAAATTAACTTTGTATTAAACAGTTCCCCATAACAGGTCGTCTTGAAAATATAAAGAAAGGTCGACGTTAAACGCTTTAGCTTTATCGTATAAATACATTGCTTTCTGGCAAACTTTTCTTAGATAAGAATATCCTATGTAACGGTTATGCATTCAAAATATTTATTGTCTCCAAAATATTTTCACCCATTAGCCTGCACCTATGAAATACTACTTTGAAAAGCAATGTCAGCAAAGCCAACGTATAACTGAATCGGATGAATTACACACATAGCAATTACAAAGGCTATACATTTCAACCTTTGATAGATGAGCTAGAATATTTAATCCTTGTATCCGTTTGTTTCGTTTGTTAGGCTACACGACCGGATGAGCTCGGATATATTTTGCCAGCAAATAAATAAACATGTAACATTCTATGTAAGAATTCTATGGCGTGCACACAACATTTTTTGCTCCAGAATGCGACTGCGTAGCAATTTCATTATCATTTTGTATATTTATTAATTTCTAACATGACATCATAAACACTCTCAACATCACTAAAGATCATAACCCGAATATTTATACGGGGATTTTTCCTGCGTACACATTAATATGTTGAGATAACGACATTGGACGTCAGTGATAAAAACGATTGTTTTCAGAACAAAAATGCAACCTCCAATATTATTACTCATTGTTCTACACCCCTGATAGTGGCGTTTCAGTAGCACTAACATCATTTCCGAAAATGTTGTGTTTTACAGTCTTCGTTAAGTAAACAACAAAATGGAATGATCTCTAATAATCGATTTTGACAAGAGAAAAAGTAGTAAGGTGCTGCACAAATGCAGTCCCTGCTTCAGTTTAACTTTCCTTAGTAGTATCCTTCCCCTACAAAAGTAATGGTTATATGTCAATACCCTATTCATTTAAGCAACAGACTTCATCATTCTTAACTAGCACTGCTAGAGACGTACTTCGCGTAACCAAACGCAATGATTCTTTTAATTTTGTACGACGCCAGCTCCTTTTAGGCAATCTTCATACAAATAATAGGCTCAATACTTTGCCGTGTTAGACGATGGGATAGCAATCGTATAATCCATTGAGCCTGCTAAATTTTACGGTAGTTTGTCAATCTTTTATAACATGCCCACACGTATATTACAAATATATTCCATAGTAATAAGTTTCGGCACTTTAGTGCCCTTTTTGTTTAGAAGAAAATTCATTTTCAATTTCATATATCGAATGCTCCTGTTTGAATGCCCATTTTACATCACATCAACCTGTAAAGAGTATGCAAACAATCATGCGCATAAACAGGCTCGCTAAAGTGTTCGCTTTATTACTCAACTGTCGCATATGGTAGTAGATACTCCATACATTTACTGGATTACTTTCTCTCAAAGGAACCTTTTTTTTATTCTCATATTTCTCATGTTTCTTATTTATTTTCACTGCTCATATTTCCTCAACTCTAGATCTATTGTTAATAAAGCCATTCTAATCATTTATGCTAATTGTAGTGCTAACTATCCAGTAAACGATGTTTGATCACGTGACTGAAATCTCTAAGCGCCAAATTCAATCTGGAGGGGTCAATTAATGGCGACTATTCATACTTTCTGATAACCATTGTCTTGTTGTCTCTCGAAATTTCTTCTGAACCCGCTTTGGCCTCAGATCTTAGCCGAATACCAGCTTCGGAAAAATTTGAACAACTGACTTGATTGTCAAGTATATTCAGATTTGTTGTGCTACTACCAGCCTCGACTGGCCCTTCTGAGCGGCACGCATTTCATTTAATTCGTTGCTAAGGAAGTACACGGTAAGCTGTTGAGCGGTGGCGACAACTGCGTCTATGCAGTGAATCAAGCCTGCAGGCATAGCACAGTGGTCAGTACCATCCGCCGCTGCGCAATTGCGCGATGGGTTGTGCCTCTCCGTAGTGGCACGACGAACATCCTGGCATTGTTTCCTAACTCGTGTGCTTGAATGCAATCGTTGTAGACTGTGGCTAGTGTGCTGCTACAACAGCCGTCATCGGCGTTACCACAAACGTGCAGGCGTTCCTCCAACGGCGGGAAGCGCCCATTCACAAAATCGTTATCAAGGTAAGTGAGGAAGCATCGCAAATTAAACGAACAAACTGTCGAATTAAGTTTCTGAAAAGAGTTTCTTGCTTATTGGCATGTATCGCCAAGTTAGGGCAGTTGCAGTAAATATTACAATGATCGCAAACACGGGCTATTCTCGACGGAGGAGTAATATTATAAAGAAGGGCTGTAATATGATGGACACACGTAAGAAGAGGGAAGGACAATGTGAAATGCTGGTTCTGTTGACCTACGCACATCTAATGTGAATGAAGGCACAAATAATAAGGACCAGGTTTATGGCATTATATATTCTTGTTATTTTTATCTTATAGGTTTCAACCACGAGTATCGTATTTACCGATATCTCCGTCACAGTTGCGGCTCGCCTCAGAAGAAAACAGCAACATTTTCTTGGACAATAAATCAATTTGATCGTTTGTAATTTCTTTTACAAATTCACGCATTTAAACTTGGTCAAATCGACATCGAACTTTTGACAGTGAAACGTCATCGAAAATCTATATTCAATTACAAAAACCGTAATCGTTTTAACCAAGCATGGTACGAATATTTATTGGCAAAAATTGTTGGTAGGTTTAGTGTAAATCCTATTAATTGCAAAAAATATTTGCCAAAGCAATAGAGATGCGGTGAGTAGAATAATTCCATAAAAGGGCGAAAGAATTATTCTTTTAAAAAAATCGTGGTTGGGTATCGCCTGAATCGGGTGTTATCTTTAATCGGCTTTGCCAAAAACTTCGTTTCGTCACAGGTTCGGTACCTAAAACCAACATAAGATGTAGGGTTTTCAACGAAAAATATTTTATTTCAAAAGTTTGACGAGATGGTATAATACATGGACGTATCTAAGAGTCAAGTTAGATATTGGTTTTACTCAGTGAGCTTACTTGTAAACAGTCTTTTGTGGCAACAACTAAACTTAAAAAGAAAGAAAAAATAACTTCTACTGTGACTAGCAGAAATGAGGAGTAACAATGAGTAAAAATATAATACGCAATAATGGGTTATTGCGGTGTTATATACCATGCAGCAGCACTTTTTCTGCTTACTCTCTGCTAACTAATAAACGGTAGCATCGAGTTCCACCGGTCGTCCCACTTTAGGAATATATTAGCGGCTGTTAATAACATTGATTTTTCTAAACTCAAGAACCTTTTACTTATATTTTAAATTAGATCCATTCCATAGAACTTTATAAATTTAAACAAAAAAAACGTGACTCGCTCCACAGGACTCCATTAGGATCTGCATGCTGGAGTAAAAACCTAAATGTTTGTCACTACATGTGGTTGATTTGTGCTCATACGACTACATTGGATATGCCTTGGTATAATCCTTTTATCCCAATATACTTTAGGTAATGTAGGCTTCACTTAGTGGGTTTCTTTTTGTATCTCAATTCTAAACCGATACACGAGTTATGCTACATTTTTTGCGTGGCTCCAACCTGATAAGGCATTGTTTAAAATTCTGTGTCTTATGAATATTTTGTGAACTATGCGGTTAATGGTAATTTCAAATAGCAGCGTTAGCGGATCGATTAGTTATTAATAAAAATAGGAAGGTTTTTTTTTGATGCAACCTTTCGATCGATAGTGTTTATTTCAATTGGCAAAAAAGGGTTCCATAAGATTCCTGCAAATTATAATAGTTCTTATGAAGATGATTTGCTAAAACTTTCAGCTACTCAATTTTTAATAAAGTTGGGGCGAATGTATCAACTCACTGCTCTGGGTGTCCTCTTTTTCTAAGAGAAGGCTAAGCTCTTATTTTTTCATGCCTCTTCCATTGTCACTTTGGCTCTTTTCCATTTGACATCTATCAGGGTTTTCTTATTTCTTTTAGTGCTTAATAGCGTAACACCGTGTGTTCGACTTTGTCTGTTTATCTTATGTCACACAGAGCACAGATATCTACTTCACACTAGCTAATTTGGGTTCGAAACTGATCACGCTTGATCAACATGATACTAAACTTAGATCACGTGGTGGTCTAGCTAGGAATCCGAACGTAGACATGCATTGTGTCGTGCTAAGAGCCACCCAGCCATTTGAAGCAATGATTAACAGCTTAAGTTCCGGACGTCAAACTCGAAACAATTAAAGTGCCACAAATTGTGAAAAACAAACAATTGTGGTCCAAAAAAATACAAACGTAGTGTTTTTTTAGATAAATTATATTAGATGTAAATTGTTTGTACTACAGCCCTCAGCTCCCAAAGTTTGTTAAAGGAAGATTCACGTCATACGGTGTGGGAGTAATAATCCTAACGGCAATATGGAAACATTTGAACAATAGCTTTGGTTAAAACTAACCTGCCGCAATAAAATATAACACAGCAAACGGCCAAACACACACGATAGTGTAAACTAAAACCGTTAATAAACTTTATAATTAACTAGGTTTGGAATCGAAGGGAGCTTGATGATAGCGGCATCCAAATAATAGAAATTATATGAATCACTTCTTTATAAAGATTTTTCAATTACTAGACGAGGTAGCTGTCATGCCTGTATTCGTTTAAATTTAGAATAATTCGTCATCTTGATTAAACATTTTTTGCACCATTACATTTAATAGCATATTATGTGTTAATTTAAATGCATTGATGAGTAGAGTATTTACATAATTAATAGGTACACCTTAATGCAACGATTTGATAATACTAATTCGCTAAAGTTTCAATAATATGCTAGCTATAAAAAAAACAAATCTAAATACATAAATAATCTATATTTATGTCATGATTAGGCATCGACCTGATGTCTACCTATGTGCACAATAAGTAATAACAATAATAATATAAGTTTTTTCTATTCAACTTTATCTTGCTCGTCTTCTTTCAAAGCCTTCACTCATCGTGGATGCTCCTGGTTAAAGCGAACGTAAAACCGCCCGAAGCCATGGTCCACGATGCCTATGGTCTCCACAAGGGATCACAGCGGCTGCTGACTGGGACAAATGTCAAGATAAACAACAATTACTCGCTATCATTTTCATTCAGATTTTCGTGTCTCTTTCCGCGTACTCTCTCGATTTGTTCGAGAAAGTTCTTGCATTTGGCTAACATCACTTTGATGCTTTCTTTTACAAGGACGTCTGGCGGTAACATACCCACACTTTCCACGCTAAATATAAAATGATCCCTCTTCCGGCCGAGACGCACCTTCGATGCGAGGTCATCATACCTAAGCACGTTTCGGCTGCACGTGTCTCTGCGGGCGTTTACAATGCGAGCGACGTTTTCGTTGCCCTTTCGTTCCAGTTCGACAACGCCCTTCGAAAATGAATCCCGAAACCTGACAGCGGCCTCTCCCCGAATTTCTTCCAGAATATCGATCGTTGGTAGTAATCGATACGATGCAGTAGCTACTGGCGAGAACTTTGCGTGTGTTTTGCCAATACCTTTCATGCATTCGATTTTCATTGAGATTTCTTGGCCTGGACGCATTTTTGCGATCAGAATATCGCCATGGACTGGCTTCGGAGGGTTTTTGGCGAGCAAGGCCTCCTGGCCCTCAAGCGGCACCCATTTCATATGTCGAGAATATACGTCACTGTTGATGTACAGTTCCTTGGGGTCAGTCGCATCGAGGTTCGCTTGCAGGTTTTTCGTACAGCGAACATTTAGCTCAAACACAATGGTGTTTTCAGCTGAAGCCGATTCCGACGGCATACGATACTCAAACAGCCGCGGGTCAACCTTGATAGGCACGAGACCAACCCGGTTTGTGAGATCTTTATCATGTAAGAATGAAGTGTTGTTGATCAGGGTTATACGGTCTGCTGCAAGGATCGGCACCTGAGAATAATACAATATGTGTTTATGTTAATGTTTGCTTACGTAAACAAAACGCAAAGCTGAAATCATTGCCTCTAATATCTGTTACCTTTATCTGATAGAATTCAGCAAGATTATTGACATTTATGTCCCGTTATTATTTTTAAGGGTTAGGATTTTCAGGCAGAGGCCTCTTCTGACAACTGCTTATTAAGATGACATTAGGACTTATTTTTAGTGCACTTGGCAGATGAATACAGCAGTGTTCATCTGCCATTTTCAGGTGTTTCCCTCTGTAAATAATCACTCATCGAACAAACTCTTAATAAAACGATACAAAAAATTAGGTTTTTGTTTTTATTTAAATACAATTTTACTTCTAGTACTAACTGAAAAATAATGGTACTTCCAATATGAACATTTATCTTTTGTCGCTTGAAATATGAAAACAATACTAAGTCATAGAAAGAAATATACAAGACTGCTTACTTCAGCAATGAGAATTCGTCGAATGGCATTCGCGATTGCAGGATTCACACCGATCAGATCAAACTCAAGTTCCTCCTCATCACATTTGACCACGCTCATACGAAGCTTTTTCTTGAACGCCTCTAAACTGTAGGGTTCCGAATCGGGATCTAAATCCTCAACGGGTCGCATATGATCTTGCTGGTATAGGCCGATCGAAACCTGAGAGTCACATGACTCGATCTTCACCATTTTTTGTTAATTCACCTTGTTAAAACACATGTTGACGTTAAAGGAGTAATCAACAAACATTACATGTGCCATAAGATCCGAGCAAGTGTTTGGAAAATTTGATTTCCATCACAAAATTAGCAGAAATGCTTGGTCAACTTCGACCCGTTGGCGATTGACTAATAGTAATGTATGACCCCCTTGAACTTCATTGAGATTCTGGGTTCTATAGACAAACCGGAACAGTAGATTGGAAACTAGCAAATTCCCCGTATACGTACGTATAAACCCTGTTATTGCTTAGCGTTTGGTAGACATAACGAACATCTTATGATCTTACACATAAATCTCCAAAATATTAAGAATCAATGAAATGTTATTTCATTTATTTTTAATACTTGGAGCAGACACGCGCAGCTTTTCCAAGCAATTTCATTACAAGGCTTGTACAAATTAACTAATTGACTGTCAATAAGGTGACATCTTGTGTGTCATTTAAAGACGGAAAGTTGCAATTACTCTAATCGTTACAATGTATTAGGTTTCACTGCTGATAAGTATATTGTTTTCTTATTGTTTATTGGTAAAAGATTTGCTTAACAGCTCACCCTTGTACGTTTTCCAACAAAGTATACACACGTACACGTATCTATACGTGAAACTTAACCAAAGTTTTAAAGATCACAGAAAATTTCTGAAATCAACTTGCACGTTCGATATAATAGTATGCCTCCACATTTCAATCCATAAATTCGGAGGCCGGGTTGGATGGAATTATTGGATGGACGCATTTTGTGGCCATTGAGTCACCCGCGATAATTCAAAGGTATGAGACCATGTACGAATGCTAGCACTGTGATATTGCAATGATTTGAGCAAAAACAGTGTTCGGCAATAAACAAAGTCGTTCTCTAAATGCCAACTACTTCACAACGTTAAGTCAGCAGATTTCTTTTAAGGAAGGCAAAACCTTAATATTATATATAATAGTTATAATCATTTCTTTACATTTTTGTCAGATACGTATGCAGATTTAACGTAGCGGAAATATCAATGACCCTCGGTGTTCTCGAGTCCAGTTCGTAGCTGAAATTAAAGTTTTTCAGTTTTACACTAGCAAAATAATTTTTGTAAACCGAAGCTGCTCAAAAATAACGTTGTTGATAATATTAATCATAATCATGATCATTTCACCTGTAACTTGTTCTCCTATTGACATAAACGATTAGCCAGCTTTTTTTCCAAGGAGTCATCGATGCTACTATGCTAGCATCATGCGTTTGCCAATTGCATATATGCAAATGTGCGTCCAAGAGTGTTTTATTCTTATATAGAATTCAATATATTTACTGTCGATGATGTAACGTGCTTCATCAACTCTTTTAGCTATTGTGAACTAATTATCTTCTGCTACAATCGTAAGGATTAATAACTATTTGAATAGATAATTAGTATTTGCCGTGCAATATCCATAATAAACTGGGGAACCTTTCGCGTTTCCCGTTTAATGGAATGAAATGTGGTTCAAGCCTCTCGGAATTTGGACTTTAGCTGACCTTAAAAGATAGATAGGGACATTAGCTTATTATTCCTAAAAATTGTATCGCGTCTATGTGTCGTTAGCAAAACTCGAAGTAGCACCCCCGTTTTAGTTTCTTTCAACTAAAGGTTAGGTCGTGCAATGTACAGCAATGATAACGGATACTGAAAATTGATTAAATAATACAACCAGTATATATATATATACTACTACCCGATCGCAGTGTAAATTCTGAAGCTATAACTCAATAATTATCAAGCTTGCAACTAATTAAATTTCCCGCGCTTAACTCGACTTGTCGTTCAATACAGCTTGTCGTTCAGTACCACCGTGTTTGCGGCAGCGGTCAGTACAGTGTTTTGGATGCGTGCCAACTCGCGAGTAACAGAGCTAAAAGCCGCGGAACGACTAGTGTTGAGCGTGGAAGAATCAGGCAGTGGCATAACACGACTTCCCACACGCGGCCACTAGGCCCACGATTACTGGACGCAACAAGCGTTTGCCTATACAAACGTTTGTCTGTACGTATGTCGGGTTCGGGTGCTGATCCAGCGTCATAGCGTTCCGACTGATTACCCGCGTACGGGTTGCGTCCTGGGTGTACAAGACAAACGAGCTTGTCATTTGTTTTGCTTAGCCGGTTTTCGGCATTAATCTGTTGTTGTGTGTGCTACAAGTGATATTCTGTTCTCTCGTACTAGCAGCTTTCTACGTCCTCGGCTTGTGTAGTTCCTACGTAGGCCCTGCTTGGCCGCCCGCAGCTGGCAGGCGAAAACTGTTGCTGCTATGGAGTCAAAATGGTAAACATTTGCAGCGTCTGAATTTGAATGTTTTCACCCTCTGTGCCACAGCTGTAGATGCGAGTGACTGCGGCAGTGGGTTTGCTCTCCTGTCGAATGAGTGCGTTTCGCTCTATCCTACAGATCTGGTTGATCTGGTCTGTGCAGAGCTCCAGCACATAGAAATAGTGAGAATAGGACGGAGATTCGAAAAGAAGGGAGAGGTAGTCTGTGTAAGCAGAGTCCCTATGGAAACGAAGGAAATGATGTTTGTTTTTCATCACAAAAGCCAACTAACGGCTTCGCTCGGCTACGTTTATGGTATTCAGGCCATCTGAAAGAGTGAATTTCGTTATACCGCAGTGCAGTGTTTACTTTACAGTGTGCGCTGAAAGTGCCGCTATCATCGTGCCGCTATCATCTTTGTGTCTAACGACAAAACAACAGAAATTAATCAGCACAAATCTAACGCTAAACGACAGCCAATACAGCAGCAATGGAGTTCGTGTCGAATTCGATTACATTTCATTATAATGCTAATAATAGAGTACATGTTTTGCTTTTCTTTCGTTTATCTACTTAAGCGTATCGCAGTTCTTTTACTATACAATATTATTTGCTTTGTATAACGGGAATGCAGTATATTGCTCATATTTATAAAGGCTCTGTCGGTTTCATTCAGGACGTTTAAAAAAACATTTCTAAGCTTAAAAAAAAGTAAGTTAAAGTAAAAGAAGTTGAAATGGAAACAGTTTTAGTTGGATATTGTCATTAACTTTTTATTATACCTGCCTCAACTGTGGAATGCTTTCCACTGCGCGTATTTATTGTGGTGCTAATGAGCCTATGCGAATACTGCTGAATTAATGCGCTTTTCATAATATCCCAATGATTTAATGACTCTATATATAATATTGTAATAATCATAAAAGATGCTTTTTTATGACACGCCACAAGTATACTTAAATATATGTGAGGCACGTGTTGCTAATTCGCAGCAGAGCGTAATGTTCGTCTTCTTTGTTTTAGGACCACCTTAATCACGCTCATCGGATTGCTGCGTGATTCTATATGCAAGGTTATTTCAGCCCAATCTGTATCGTATAATACATAAATCCTTCTTAGTATCGAAAGTGCCCTGTAAGAATGTATGGTTGGTAGCTACAGGCAATAAACAAAGGAGTTCTAGTTTCGGTTCTCACAAGCAACATTTTTTTACAATTCCAGAAGCTACTCACGTAGATAAGCTTACGTTTTTCAGTAACAAATACTCTTCAACGCACAGTTTTCAAACCTCAAGGCGCAAGTTACGTGTTAATTTTCAGCGACTGCTTTAGTAAACTCCTCGATAGTTTTGCCTTTGTATTTTTTGTAGCATTTCGATCTCTTTTGGCCAATAAAACAACTAATAACGAACTGGTGTTTGTTTTTTGTGAGCACGTTTGGGCTAGTGACCGCTTTCATTCACTCAAGTATACTCTTGGCACTCACTTCAACCATTTGATCTGCGACAGTCATCTATTTGATTTGAGAAAACAACTTAGCTCACAATTCTCAGCACGTGTACTCTAGTGTTCGATATACTTCCGCGGCAATTTACAACGTGTTGCGACAGGTCACTTGATCTTTTATTCAGGCGCGAATTTTGAAATTAAGGAGATTTTTTACCGGTCGTGAGGCAAAGGAATGGTGATGCTGGAGTCAGCCGACTTTTTTAGGTATCAAAAATATCAACCATCAACAAAATGTTCCTGATTAAGATTGTGTTGACCGCTTTCGCTGTTCAAATCGGTGGGAAATATATTAGGCTCAGGCGGTCAGTTGAGTGTATCAGGTGTTTTTTTTTGTCCTGACACGCCCTAACATTTTCATTGCGGTTGATTCGTAATCGTTTTATGGAGTTGCTAGTAACGTGCTTGGCCGTTTTACCAGGTAGCATTTGCTTTTGACGATGTGCTTTTTTCATCGTTTCCGCTGCCCGAATTTATTGTTCGTCTAGGAATGATGCACTCTCGAACAACACTTCGGATCCGAACCGTGCCGCTCAGCGCGTGTTCGTTGGAAATCTCAAGCCACACATCGTTCGAGTTGACCTCTTTGATATTTTCTCGAAGTACGGAGAAGTTACGGGTGAGTAACTGCTCTAGCGTTTGTAATAGCACATGAGCCCATATCTGGTCTGTTTATGCAGTTATCACTAGAGATATATGTTAGAACAACCGTTGCCGTTGGCCGATATAGCTAATCCAGATTTCAATAGAAAGCCTCTCGTGTCCGCGAGTAATAGCTTGCTGTTTGATGTTGTTGGTGGTGTTGGCATTATTAACTAGCCTCTGACTTTGTGTGTTCGCTATTAACTCGCGTTTCTGTGTACTGTTTGTCACATGGCAACTTGAACAGGAGCAAATAGTAAATGTTCCTTTAATAATTTGGGACACTTTGCTGTTACATGATATTCGGTTCGCGTGCGATTCAACAAATGTGATCGTCGAATCCACCACCATATGCCCATCGTTTTATACTATGGCTTTATTAGCTATCTCGATCAATCGTCAGGGCTACGGTTTCGTGCAATATTCAGATGAAGACGCGGCTCAACAGGCACTTAGCGAAAATGGGGCTCAGGTGAAGTCATGCACTTTACAAGTGAAACCCTGTTCTGTAAATGATCTCCGCAAAAAACGACGAGACAGGAGCAGAAGCCGCAGTCCGCTGCCGACAACGCCGCAGCGTTATGGGAATGAGTGAGTAAAATGTTTGACAAACATTCAATACCTGGCATATACATCGGTCATATTCTTCTTAGTATTATTGTTATTATTATTATTACAACCCGAAAAGCATATAGTATTACTATAAAAAAAAAGTTTTTTAATTTTTTTTATAAGTTCTACAGTGATTTAATTTATTAGCGTAATATATATAATATAAACTTTGGGCTAAACAATAAAAAGTTGATCGAGTGCCCAATCATTGTTTTTGCTGTTGTTATGGTTTTTTTTCGCTTTCAAAGGAATTCTCTTGATAGACGACGTAGCAGCAGTCGGTCGCCTCCACCCGTCAAACGTAGTCCGAGTCCGCCTCGTGGAAGGGGCGGCCCTCCTCCAAGGGGACCTCGGTATGACGGCGGATTTCAGCGCGATGGAGGAAACGGCAATTATAGGGCTGAAGGCGGAAGCTCCAGCTATCGAGGTGAAGGTGTGAACAACAGCAATAGTGGCGGCTATCGCAGCGATGGCCATCGAAGTGGTCGATCTCCGCCGCGAAGAAGTTCTTCCCAGTCGCAGTATGTGCCGTCACATCATCATCGAGGGTAATTGATTATATTTCATTATAACGCTTACACATACGGTGTGTTATGAAATCGTTAACCCATAACTTCGTTCTGTATTTCGAAGAAGTTGAAATTTCGGCGTCACAAACGAAGTTAGGCGAGGGAAAAGGAGTGGTTAATTATTATGTTCGTAGGATTGTTTTTCGGCTCTTTATTGGTGTTTAACTCTGCACGTTTCAGTTAAGTTGCACAAACCTCCAAAGATGGAGGTGTTAAAAAATGTAGTAACGATCAATTTGGAGTTCTGAAATGGGCTAAATGTAACCCAAACTCACGAGGAAATTTGTGTGGCGCATGGACAATACTGTAACCGATCACACAGCCAGGAAGTGGTTCGCTCGTTTTCGAAGTGATTATTACCACAACGAGGACATGGCACTTCCAGGTCTAATCTTTAATTATGTGGACACTGAAATTCTCACTGTTGTAGGCCCGCACCCACACATGAGCATTCGCCATATTGCAGAAAACACAGGAGCATCCAAACTGGCTGGCAAAAATATCTAGCAAGCAAGGACTGCGTCAATCAAACTGACATCTGGATTCCCTATGAGTTGAAAAATTACTAAATGACAAACCGTGTTTATTACAATAAGTCCCTCAGATCTTTAATGATCCACTTAAAATTGTATAAGTGCAAATGGGATGTTTTGCCTCATCCGCCGCGTAGTCTCGACCTTGCTTCTTCCGATTTTCTTTCCGATACTTGCAAAACCCCTTAAACAGAGAAAATTTTGTATTTTTAGAAGGTGTAAATAACCATATTTACTATTTAACAAAGTGTAATTGAAAAACTGCATAAAACATGGGCGAGGCCAATATATCATTAATAATTGTGTAAGCAGAAAATGAGCTTTGTTCAGAATTAAATACTATTCCAGCGCTAACCTCTAGGATTTTACACAGGATCCTACTTAATTCTTTTCGGCTAAAAGTGAAATCATTGCTTATCCCCGTAGATCAGTGGCACTACTATCGACAACAATGTATAGCTTTTAGTACGATAAGTTCTACGGTTAACATGACAGTTAAATAGGACAGGTTTCCAGTATTTTTTAAACCTTTCTTGTAGTCTTCCACGATTACCATCAACGTGCGTCTTTCTTAAGAATTGTTGTATACTTTTTTCGTATAGTCCTCCACTTGATGCGCCGCGCAAACCCAACGACTGCGAAATTGTTGTCATGTCGAAGCAGCAAAGAGATTATGCCGAAAACGTTGAAAGACGACTAAAAAATCTTGGCCTCAAGGTAAGTAGTCATATAAGTTCTAGTACGATCCATCTCATGGACTGTGTTGTTGGATTAAAATGATAGCTATTTCACTAACATCTTAAGATGCTAAAAGCAAGAAATTAATGATTGATGAGGGTCGAGCGTGAAGTTATTTTTTCTAATGTTAATTTAAAATTACTTATTGTATGGAGGACTGATTCAAGGTACGAAAGCTTTAAATATTGTCAATATAGCTAGTTTTATATTCGAAGACCATGCTCAAATCTATCATAAGTTATGTACATACGAATTTCACATAAAACTAACACGGCAGTTGTTATTGTATGTACCTGGCAGATCAATAATAATAGATAGGACGTTAAAACATGTAAGTGCAGGGAATGAGCTCAACTGGTATACTATATTTTTTGGATAAAACTGTTAATGCCATATCATCAGCAATTGTTAAAAAAATAGATCAGATTAATATTTTTCTTCAACAGTAACCGCTTGCGACGTCAGTAAAACAGTTTGCTATAAATAAAGTAATCCAGTAAAATCGATTTTATTTAATGCGCATTCAGGTTGACGTACTCTTCCTCAAGGACGAAGCATTACTTGCGCAAGCCTTGGACGATCTCGGTCTCCGTGGCACATTGTATGCGTGCGTTATAGGCGAGCAACACGAAGTGCATAACTCCGTTACTTTGAATGTTCTCTACGGAGTCCCACAGGGTTTGTATTAACGCGAAATAAGAACGTTTCGTTTTATTATAACGCGTTACTTTTTATCACATGCAATAGTCTTCAATGTAGGCGCTCAATCCACTAACAATAGTTATCTGTGGTTGCCTAAATCTTCCTGATACCTTTGGTTTCTGTTTACTAAGATTTAAGATTCAAAGAAAGGTGTTCATTTTATCAACATATGAACGCTAAAAATGCAAACAACTAATTAGCTATGTAGCTCATATTCTAACTTCTTTTTACTACTGTAGCGTACGTATTTATCAGCTGATCTCGACGCTTATCCGACTCGACTGTTATGCGTTTATTAAAATTTACGTTTCAGAAGGTTTATTGCACGCCCGCATGAGATGCAGGCATTTATTGATTTTATTTGATGCTTTTGGCCTTTCAAACGCTTTACACCAACCGTGAAGAGAGCTGTTAAGTCAAGGAAGACCGACAGTGATAGAGTATTTTTCCTTCAAACTATTACTGCGGAAGATCTTACTCGTCTCTTTTCAAATAAATTTTCAACAGACCTAAATGGTTTTCAAAAAGACTGCAGGCTTCAGTGTGCGGTATTAGTGGACACAATGAAGTCTGGGTCGAAAGGTTCAACAATGAATTTTGACCTTCGACTTCAAGTTTAACTGAAAGAACGAATTGCTTACAAAACGGCACTTGCGGCTTTGGCTGCTTTTCGTTTTTCTCGTGTTTCGTTCGGGATCTTTCCGTTATTTATCGGTGGGATTTCAGAACATCGCAACATGCCGGTCGATGAAGCGCTTAAGTTTCTCTCGCAGAATTTCCGCGAGCATTTGGAACGGCAAAGAGACCGCGACGCTGCTGACGATGAACGGGAGGTGAAATTTTTGCTCAAACTTCTCATCGAGTCTCGTTATATTTCCATCCGTGAATACGATCTGCTAATCCAACACCTTACAAACAAGCGTGATCAGCTGGTAAGTATCGGATGAGACGCTGAGGAGCAGATACCCGTGGGTTTCTATTGCGTCGTTTGTCCATATTCATATGTTTGTCAAAGCAGACATTTTTCGTAATTCTGGGCTTGTAGCATGGCTTTAAAAAAATATTCGTTTTTTCGAAGCCATGCTTCTGCTAGAGACTAGATTTGAATATGACTCACAATACACAGACCACAAGCGTGGGTGTAAACTAACCTGAAAGTGTTTCAGATTGAGGAAGAGATGGGCGAAGGCCGGCGGGCTCCAAGTCCACATAGAGATCCACCTCCATCGCATGCAATGGGAGGTGCCAGAGGGGGCTCTTCGTCACAGCATCGGCCTGCTCACGGTAAGTCGATCCAATGGGTTCACTGTTCCGGTAATATTTATCATGACCGAAACTGGTATTATCTATTAGTAGAGGTAGCTGAACGTTTTCTTTTACTTATAATTTTCAATTACGAAGTAACGCAAATATTTGCATTTGCAGATTCGCCAAACCCGATGAAGCAAGCAATGACTATCGAGCAACAGAACCAGCAACTGCATGAAAAGATTCGTAATTTAATTGGAACGCCTCCGAGCGGGCTTGCACCTGCAGCTGCACCCGTTTTGGGTGCGGGAGTTGGTATTGGGTCGCCCGCAACTGCGCCGCTTCAAGCCCCACCGGCTCCTTTTGGCTTGCCAGGTGGCCTCAGCGGTGCAGGCGGCATGGGACAACAGCAGCCTCCAGCTCCATTTGTTAACTTAAACAACCCCTCCGTGCAGGAGGCACTTGATAAACTCATAAAGCAGGGTGCTCTTGGCACACAGCTGGCCATGGGAATTCCTGAAGACCCTCGTGGTCGGCGGGATGATATGGGTGGCCCCGCGGGAGGCGACAAAGAGCCGTTCCCATTGAGCCGAGGTGGACAGGGTGGATATGGCCAAGGCGGTGGAGGTCCGTTTGACGGGTACGGTAATGGCGGAAACGGAGCTTATGGTGGAGGTTATGGTGGGGGAGCTTATGGACCAGGCAGAGACAGGTCTCCTCCGAGGGGACTCTATGGATCTGGGGATGGAGGTAGATACTGAGGGATGCTACAGACCACTACAAATAATGAAAATTAAATAAGTAACTTCGTTTGCTAAAGTGTTCCCTTTCCTCCCCCACCTCTCCCCATATATAGATAAAAGAAATTTAGGCGAGCCAATTTGTCTAGTTGCATCCGAATCGTTCTGCATAGATAGCCTCTTGGAGCAAAAAGGTCTTCAAATATCTGTTAAATGAATACCTAATGATTTATTTGCGTGTAGGGTTACCTATGCTGATAACCGCTTTTACATTCGCCAACCTTACCCTATAATAATGTACAGATGGACCGTATGAGGAAAGCTTGCTTATATTTGGCTGTAATAACATAAAAAGTGAAAAGCATGCCGAACTCACCGCCACAACTGAACCAGCATGTTATTTTTTTTGAAGTCGTCACCAACTTTTGACAATAATTAATAACCACTGAGACCAACAGTGGTCATCTGCAATCGCTAAGTCTTTGCCAGGATCTCAAGGGTATCTTTGTAACGAGTACGGTACACTTTTTCTTCACTCAACTTTGGGGTAACCATATTTCAACAGAAAAAGAAGAATGAACTGTCAAAACAATTTTTTGTTGAACTGTTTATTTTCGCTTGTTCCTTGGTGCCCTGTGGTTTGCATACCGCCTTATATAGGCAAGCATATTAGGCTGCGTCCCGTGATGCTGCGAAATTGCCGGAGTGGCCAGTTGTATTTTTATTGGCGACACAATTGACCCGCTTCCGTTCATTAAACATAGTAAAAGGTAGTGCGCCGATGACAAGTTGTTGTCGACGTTGTTTGCTTTGTCATTAACGAAACCATTGGTTTCGTGTTAAAACTCCGTGAGAACACAGAGGCAGAGCTCGAAACGCTCGTGCGGCAACCTGGTGACTCTCAATGTAAGAACGCCGCCTCGATGGAGGTCTTCGTTCAACGTCACCTTAACGTCTTCGGAGTGGTCTGACTAAAAGGCACAAAACGAGACGCCGTTTCGGACTATGATGTTTCTGCTGCTCCTAGATCAAGCAACTTTCTTTTTTTGCTGCTCGATAAATTGCCGGTGGACCGTATATTTTTCTCTTCTATTTTTTGTTTCGCTTTTTTTCAACACGTCCGTTTATGACATTTTTACAAATTCTAACTTATTATAATTATGATGAATGGACTTTGCATAGTTTCAGCCGGGTATCAATTTACTACACAGCGCACACTGTACCAACGACGAGTTTTGTGGGTCATTCATACAGCTTGTTTGCTGTTGGCCGACCTGTAGAAAAAGTGTTATCCATATATGAATCAACGTGATATAATTGACTCGTAATGAAGATGCAGTTAGGCGATTGAGAACAATGTAACTTGGTGATAAGCTATTGTCATTAGATGTTTTTTTCTGGTAGATCGATGTTAAGAACGTATGCTGAAACAAACACATGCACGATGCTAGTTTTCATCGCCGAGAAAACTGAGTACGTATGGACTGTAATTGTGATTTTGCTGAGTCTGTTACCATTCAGATAACACTTCGGGTCACATTACTTCATAAGAGCAACAGTCCTTAGAATCTACCACAATAATATCATATTGTAAATGATAGTAATTTAGCTTCAGTTGTGAAATTGCTGAGATTATTACACGAAGATCAAGGGGTCAGCAAAATAAGTGACCGGGGAGTAATAACCTGGCACGCATATGCGAGACTCAATGTGCTTTAAACATAACGCAATCACTAACAGGAAGCGACTGAATTTTATGTAGCTATAATGCTATACCTTCCATAGGCAAGTATGCCAGAATTACCGGTTTATA